>NW_001889931.1:106216-178315 GCF_000143565.1 Laccaria bicolor S238N-H82 | reverse complement strand
TTCCGCCAGACCGCGGGTCGAGGTTACCTGGTTCTCGACTTCCAGCGACTTCCCCCCGACTCAACGTCTATCCCCGCTTTCGTCAGGGTTGCCTTGAACGACCCTGACGCAGTGCGGAGATTTTTTGGCTATCGACGATGGGGGACGGACGAGCTCGACCAGGGTGGCCTTTGTGTCTTCTTTTCGGATGGTCGGGAGGGTTGGAGGTTGGAGATGACGATGGATTGCCAGTGAAGATAAAGGATAGAGTCAGACTACGTTCAACAATTCCACCCTCGAGGGATCCCAGGCGTGAAGGATGGAGCGCTCTGAGAGTCCGCCCTCATTCCATATTCACCAAAAACAATACGCAGCGGCACCGCATCTTTGTATGTATATTCCACGTTCCCGTCGATCTCAAACCTTCACCTATATCACTGATAGTAATATCAACTTTACCGCGCAGTTTACGTGCAACTCAACTCAATGCAATGCGCGGTGTTAACGTTTTTGCTAAACTCAATACGCGGCCTCTATAGCAAAACACGCACCGCTCGAGCTTGAGCGCCGGGGTAGCGAATCGGCTCTTTAGAATTGTGATTTCGTTGTAATTGAGGTAAGTAGTGATGATAAAGATTGCCAGTGTCGACGGTTCATGAACTTCCTCCAGCGAAAATTCTCCAATCGATAGATGATCAAGCGGTGTATCAACGACGCGTTTGCTTTTTTGGATGCCTTTCTTCGAATGAAACGGCGCACTTGACATAAGTATATGCGCTCTTTGAAATCACGTACAAAGATCATTCGAGTCGACGCGCATTGGACGCACATTTGAATTCAATACCCTACCGCTCAACCACTGTCAGCGCTCAGCGCTCAACGCTCAAGATTATTGTGATGCTCAACATACAACTTCAAGTTCGCAAATCCGATCACACTTCTTCCTTCTTCGTCCGTCCAGAAATAAACACACCCCTCCCACGAAAACTTTAAGGGTGGCCAGCGGACCGGACGCAGATCGTCTTGGTGATCGATATCTCATGGCTGCAGTACGTTCATTTGCCAGTGCCCGGCATATAACCACTCTATTTCCCAAACATACGATCCCAAGAACTGAGAGGATGAATGATGGAAAACATACCATGTATGTGCACACGTGACTCACTCCCGAAATCGGGGACAATGCTGTTCGAACTCTCACACAAACCCTTCTCATTACTCACACAATGACGTCGGCGCAAGTTGGCGACGTTAACGTTGACGTCGTCGAGGTGGAGCCGAATACTCTTCTTCGAACTTTCGTACTCGGGTGAGCTTGAGTCGTTGGGTTGGGTTGATCAGTTGGAGGTAAGTACGTACGTACGTACATATGTCCTGATGCGCGCCAAACACTCATCATGAGATCAAGTACGCCGCTGCCCCCGTCGAATATTCCTTCTGAAGATCATTTAAACAAGTAAACACTCGGAACTTGAAGCACCCCCAAAATCCATTGATAACACTTCAGCTTTTTGAGAAGAACGGCCCTGATTTCCTGAAAAACAAGAAATTGAACTTGTTACCCCTGTACTGCCAATTTGAATGCCCATCCATCCCGGAGGAACTTCAAGGATCTACGTAAGTAGAAAATCAAGACGACCCTGCACGCATTGTAAAGATCAAGACAATCCCTGGGTGATACTGTGGCTTACTGTGGGCGATCAGCAAGCTCGTTGCGCACCGCGTACAAGAGTACGCAATCCTTCAGGTTGTTTCTTACAACTGTGAATATGTAATGACCGACGGTATGAAATGGCACATCATTATAGGAAGCTAACACTTTCAAAAAAAAAAACATCCAACGGTTCAAAACCACGATGGGAAACGTCCATGTGGTCAAGGTGATTTGAACGGAAGTAATGAATTCGAAGACAAGAAGAAACATCCCTGAACACTTTATTTTTTTTTCGACCCTCGGAAAAAAACGGTCGATCAAGACAATCCCTGGGTGATACCGTGGGCGATCAGAAAGTTCGTGAGCACCACATACTTACAAGCGTACGCTCTGTCTGGCAACAATCCAGATTTTTTCTTACAGCTATGAAATATTTAACAAATGGCACATAGGAAGCTGACACTTACAAGAAAAACAAAACATCCAACGATTCAAATACATGAGGGGAAACGTACATCTGGTCAAGGTGATTTGAACGGAAGTAACGGATTTGAAGACAAGAAGATACATCCCTGAACTCTTTATTTTTTTTTGACCCTCGGAAAAACGGTCCTGACATTCAAGACAACCCTAGGGTGCGCATCACACAAAGGTACGGCTCCACTATTTATACGCCTACCTACAACCACTCAATTACCCGCCACTGGGCCGGGGCCGATGATAGAACGGATCCTATGATGCAATCACCGACTTGAATCCCGCTTTCAAGCTTTCATTGGGGCAGAGCATATGTGACCTTGGAATCGGTGCACACTGCACATGCGCATGCATCGTCTGATGATCTTGTCAATTGAAGGTATGTGTACATTGCACAGGGAGGGTAATTGACATTCATTCATACAGATGCGCGCGATGCGGAAGCGATGAACCAACGCCGTTAACGCGTCCGTCGAATATTCCTGACCGCCGGAGGGAAGGGGGGGCTGAACAGCGGCGTTCAAATTATGGGATGAACCCAAACGCTCTGGAGTCGATCTCGACTCTCGGGCTCGCATTACGATCGAACTAGCCACGCGTGGACGATGAGGTTCATCACCTGTACTTGGGACCAGGTTCGACTCGCTGGATATCAAGATCTGATAGAACTCGACCCGGGGGGTCGATTTAAAATTAAGTGGATCTGAGGAAGAAAATCACCTCGAACCCCTCTTGCTATTTATACATCACGCTCACCCCCATCAACACAGACGCTACTGACAAAAAAGTCACCGAATAATCCAGTTAAATTTATCCTGAGGATAATGCACACTGGTGGCTTATCACGGGTGCTCG
Source organism: Laccaria bicolor S238N-H82 (assembly GCF_000143565.1). Classification (NCBI taxonomy): domain Eukaryota; kingdom Fungi; phylum Basidiomycota; class Agaricomycetes; order Agaricales; family Hydnangiaceae; genus Laccaria; species Laccaria bicolor. The sequence continues at coordinate 175,350 of NW_001889931.1, read as the reverse complement.
AAAATTCCTGACGCCACTCACGTTCAATTATCCACGCGCCGTCCTCGTCACTGGGAGCGTGAGGTATTTTGGCTGGGAACGAGAAACGCGTTTATCGATAACGAACTCCACTGCACTGCGCTTGCCAAATGCTGTTCAACGCAATTGGTATGTCTTCTAAGTTATCAGTCTTCGTACTTGCTCCCTAGTCTTTCACATTTTAGCACTGTTCAAGTGGGACGAGAGGGGTTTTTGCTAGCACAATAGGGTCTTGAGCGATTTTTGCGCTGGTCACCCACTTGGAATTTGGAGGCGTCGGACCGCGTGGCGGAGGGTAAGTCGTCACGTACATTTTTATCAAGAGTATGCCCCGGGGCTTGAATAATCACTTGACGTCTGCATCAATTACTTTCAGTCTCTTCTAGCGAAGCCTACGGCCACGGCAGAACACCTGACGAGTCGCCTCGCGCGGAGCAAGCGTGACGGCCTATACCACACCATCCGTCGACACCGTAGCCACATGACGACATGCCTTCATCATGCAGCCCAGTGGCAGAGCATCTATGCATCAAGATTTACCGCCTTCAAATCACATCACTCCCCCAAGCTCCGAGTGTAGAATAAGCTTTTGGCTATCCAGTAAAACATGATCGTAATTATAGATCGGTACGTCAGAGCCATCCTGTTGGCCCCTCTGGATTTTTCATATCGGTGATCAGGCCATTCATTTATGAGGGAGACCAACCGAAACATTAAAATGTTCTCTTCGATTTTGGACATTGAATATTTGATCGTGGACGGCGCAAGGTGACTCATACTCGATACACTGACAGGCCGTCATCCTGAGGTTTTACAAAGCGCCTTGCACACGAGCTGGTTCGCTGGTTTACGGGGGTAACCGTCTTGAAATTTTACTTAGGCATTACTGTCCGACGAGGGATCGGCCTACGGTATATCGGCCACGAGGAAAACTCGTGGTGTCTGCGCTTTTTTTCAATTGGTTTGAAAGCAACGTGTGATCACAGAATTTCTAAGCAGCAGCGTTAGCTCACAGCGACGCATTTCTTTACCTGTTTGGAGAATGGATGTGACATGCTCCTGTAATGTTTCAATGTTCTGTTCTAGACGAAAAGTGCTGCCTTTATTCTTTGGGCAGATAGAATTTCATGATTTAAATACTCAGTGCCAACTCAGGCTACTCTTTAGTAGAAAATCGAAATGCTATCAGTCAACGGTCATATTGTGCACGTCTAGTAATGACTCACCCAAGGAAGAGAACACGTTCGAGGACTTCCATGTTTTCTTTTGTTCCGTCATGATCAAGGCCATCCTGCTGAAGAACCCGGGTCTATTTCTACGGGTACAACGCTAGAGTACTCCGTTCACCATGGAACAATTAGAATATTCTAAAGCAAAGATAGCTGTCGATAGCTAGATATATGATCTTTAGCCTGGTTTTCTTGACACTTCAACTCAAGAAGTATTTAGCCGTGACCACGGATCTATTGATTTCTCTTATCTTTGCTTGTTATCAACGGAGCTTGCACTCTTGCGACGTAAAGTGACTGACTATGTTGCACACGGAGGATTTTACAGAAAGAAATGCCAAAATTGTCATTGGTCAAGTCTTCCTTTTCTTGATGCGCGTCCTGAAATTTGATACACGCGTTTCAGGCGAGGCCACTCTCGGCCTTTCATTTTAAAAAAAGATTATTGGACTGTAATTGAAAACATTTTACTTTTTCTCAATGGTCAACAACAGACAGTCTTCATACCAGCTTTCAACTGCGCACATTGACTTTCGTGAAACTTAGTCGTAAAATCAGTCTTTCTACTTGCCAGAGTCAACAAAAAAAAGTTAGCCCTGAACCCCAAGGTCCGAGGGGTGGTAGTGGAAGAAGTGTGGGGTAAATTTTATAGTGGCGGAGGCGTTCATGTCACCCCGCAAAAAGGTCGTCTGACAGACGTCCGATGAGCACCTGACCTGAGAGATAGGCGACATTGGCGAACGGAACTGGACTATATGATCGACTCACCTTTGAGTTCGCAACCTCAAGTGTGGTGAGAATTTAGGAAAAATCTTGAGCTTCATGTCATTGATGAGTAGTGAATATGAATGCACCGTACAGTGGGGTGGCAAGCATTTGTTTTTCAAATTCTGTCTTTCAGTTTTTTTTAAATAAAAAAAAGCACGTATAAAAGAAGGTGGTTGACCTTCAGTCGTAGCGGGATGACCATTGATCTGACCGGGATTCAAGTTCTCAGCTCTATCGGTGATAAAGACCTTGTCGAAAGATCCAAGGATCAGGATGGTCCTGAAAACCCACGAAGTATCACATTGGCGCGGAATTATTGTCAGAGCAAACCGTTGGTTACGCTGCGGTCATAAGCATGGAAGAGGATATGAGAGAACCAAATGACAGCATCGTAACAAAGCACGGGACAGTCAACGTTAGTCAACCGCCGCAGGAGCTGCTACGGGCGGGCCAACCATCCTTCTCATTGGTCCTGGCAATGTGTCTTAAACGGAAATCGTCACTCAAACCACGGGTTCTCAAACCGCACAAAATTTTAGCTGCAGCACGACTAGCTTTCCCTCCACACCAGTCCGTAGTCCTAAACGCATTGTTAGAGGGGGTTCTTCAGTCTAGAATGTCCCCAAAACACCTGCGTTGAGTTAGATAAATTTGAGTGTCCGGGGCAACAGTAAACGGTGATGCGCAAGTGATGCGGTAGCAAGGTTGGTGGAGACTTTGATTTCATTTGTGATGGACATAAATACTGACAGAAGTCTTGCAGGACACCTCTACGGGCAATCTGCTGCAACCTTATCTTTGCGACGTGTGGAGAGGTCGCTGCCTCGAACCCCTTTATTCCCCTGCCAATTAAGTATGGGGAGCAGCCGAGTGCACACCGATACTGCATCGTACAATGGTGAGGTACATATACCTGCTTGAAGGTGGGTTGTGACGTTGCAGCTCACCCTGAGTGCTGAGTCTTGCAAGACCCGGCGCATTAATCTCGTTCCTGAGGATGCGCCAATGTTTGGAACTGAAAGGAACATTGAAGTCGTGGACTTGCCGGGGTGCTGACGTAGCCAGATTCTTCAATGTAACTGACACGGGAGCAGCCGCAGAGGAATTTCAGGGATTCCGGGCCAAAAGTACCTGTATTTATTATTTAAAACTCGGCATGCCAATTGCAGATAGATGAAGGATGAGAAGCACTGAACGCCAACTGAACGCACCAGAGAAGGCGTTGATGCTTTCCCACTTCGCGCCAATTTTCGCGTCATCCTCTTTCACCGCCTTGAAGAGGTCGTCGATTACTTCGCGCATAGAAACGCCGCCCTTGAGCCCGACGAGGTGGGTTCCGGTTTTCCGTCCGATGAATTTTTGGATCTTGAGTGGCTGCGTGTTGGGGGCGGGCGTTTTGGTGGGGGTTTGAGGATGAGTAAACATCTCGACTGAGGGAGGGGAGGGGAAGGTAAAGGATCGAGCGGGGGGAGTGAACATGTTTGGGAGATATTGATTGGAAGTTGGCAATTTGTTTGTGAGAAACCCGAACGTTCGTGGGAATGTTTCATAACGTCTCCTTTTCCATTCCAAAATCAAAGACTCAGACTACGAAGAGCAGGGGTAAGCCATCCAGTTGTTTGTCTTCATATTACCATCATTATCAATTGGAATAGGTCAGTCCAGTCGTCAAGTTGTTGCTGAGTTCCGCCGAATTACTGAAGTTTTTATTTTTACGCTCAACCCGTTTGCTATAGCGCTTCGGTCTCGGCGACGCGATCCTCAAAAGCATGGAGGGTTCCACTTGCAGATCTTTGGTTGGAGTGATACCCGATGCACCACCTAAAAAATTTTGTGCCGATTCTCCACAACTTGAATCAGTGGCGCGAAGCGTCGTCTCTGAAGCAGAACAGCGCATTACCGACCTGGAGGAAATAAAACGACGGTCGTCAGAAACTCACCAATTAATTCTCCGCCGGCTTGAAGAATACCACAGCTATGCATTATATCATAAATCCTTCTTCGCGCCCATTTTTCATTTCCCCTTAGAACTCTTATCGGAAATATTCGTCATCTGCGTCACAGACTCTGGTGTCTCATGTCTATCTACCCTGAGGAAAGTCTGTCGCCGCTGGCGCGACACCGTGCACTCTACTCCTCGTCTTTGGAACCGCCCCCCACGCATCTCCGCTAGTCCGCGCCTTGAAACCGAACCTTCCCGTCTGGAGCTACATCTCACGCTGGCGAGGGACCTGCCACTATCAATTGATGTTTCCATCCACCAATGGTGTGTTATGGTGACACCGATGCTAAAAACACTCGTCACCCATTCTGACCGAATCGGAGAGCTGAAAATTCATTGTGACTGGAAGGGACTTCGTCTTCTTTCGGGAATGTCCTCAAGGCTTTGCAACCTTCGTACTCTTGAGCTTAGAATTAATAATGGCATCGAGAACACTGACATTGCGATATTTTCGATTGCTCCTCAACTTCGTGATGTTTGTCTCCTGCCAAGCAGGTCTGGATATCAGTTTTCTAGGCTAGGACTTCCGTGGGCTCAGCTGAAAACGGTCACCATTCGATGGCCCGACCTTGATTATGCGTGGATGGTGTTATCGAAAGCTCCGCACATGGAAATGTGTACTTTCATTCATGTTGAAAACGCTGGAAATCCCCGTGGAATTATTCGACACACAGGATTGAAAGATTTATCCTTCAAGAAGTTTCCGTGCAATCCACAGGCCGTTTTTCCTGCATCACTTTTCGACAATCTTGCCCTGCCAAATCTCAATAGCCTACTTGTTCAGCTCGACGAGCTGACAATTGATCCAATAATCGCGTTAATAGCGAGATCAGGGTGCAGATTAACAAAGCTAGCCCTGAACTCTTACTTTATCGAGGGTTCACTGAGGGCGTTGTTGGTCGAGACTCCCTCACTTACCCATCTGGAAGTGGATCACCTCTGGCCTACCAGTATCAAAGATCTTACCATTGATAAGGACTCAAAGAATGACCCTATAGCCCCCCACCTCCGGGTTATTCAGGTCAGGAAGTTCAATTACGTGGATGAGCCCTGGTGTTTATTGCTAAACACCTTGATTGGATCTCGGGTTGACTCCCTTCAGTCAATTCAAGAGATTCATCTCAATTTTGACGATCAATCCCACGCATTCCAGGTTTACGGCCATTTACGTGGTATCCCGTGGACGCCTTCCGGTGATTTTGGATATGACTTCACGGTTGACTGGGCGCGGTCCCTTCGCAAGCTGACAAGGAGCTCATTGCCTCCTAAAGATGATGTATTATGACTTCTTCCATTGATTTCGTCAATCTAAAACCTCTCGCAGGCTATTACTTCCCTAAATGACATTCTTGACGAAATGGATGATTACAGATTTATTGAATGGCAGCCATACCTCGCGGTAGGTTTCTGCTTTACAGATCTTTATCATTTCTTCTAATGTTTTCCACTGCAAGACTTCAGCGATTTATGACAATGTGGTCGACATCTGCTCTTTGACTGGAAACCATCTTGAACGATTACGAGGCTGGTGTGAGGTACAAGCGAGGATCCGACGATTGCTCAAATATTGGACAGCACTTCGAGAAGAATATAGGGAATTTCCTCAAAGTATTTGGAAGAAACAAAACTATCTGCTAGCGCTCTCTCCCGTATTTTACTTAGCCCCGCATACAAGTTAAAGCTCGTACGGCCACCCTTGAGTACTTTGCATGTCGAGTAAGAGTCAGACTCGCGTTTGGCATGGTGCAGAAAAGCAAAAACGGTTTAGAGTCTGAGTCCTTTCTTTGCGAAAATTGTCAAAAATAAAACATTTGTCCGAACATTTCGGGAGGAAGAGCCAAATAATTATCAACATCTCTTCATTATGGTTGACGACATCCTCGACGTTCCTGACGTTCCTTCCGACCCTCCTCCCGCGCTAACTGCATCAGATGATCGTGACAATGCGATAGCGGATCCGCCACCGCCGTACCCATTGCCGCGAAGACAAAGAACAGGTCGTTCTGGACGGGGGCGTCTTCGAACACAACATTTGCACCATGGCCAGATGGCGTCGACGGACTCTTACTCAGATCACGACACTCTTGCGTCGGCGCAGTCGAACGCTCGCGCTTTTGAAGACGATGAGGAAGTGCATGCAACAGAAACCACGCCGTTTCTTTCTCCGTCCGATTCACCCACCAGCACATCTCGTCATGTGGGCGGTCGGCCACGATCGTACTCCCATGCCAGCACCATGTCTGCGGCACCCTCCCTAGCGCGAACCGTACTATCTCTATTTGTGCCAGAGGATGGGTCGCTTTTTGGTGATGAGGTGCACTTATCATCGGTTTCTCATCCGGACGGTTATGTTGTATCTGAACTTCCACGGCAGGACACCGGATTCTCCTGGAAGGCGTATTTCCGTCCGATAACGCGTGCAGTATATTGGCGTTCGCTACTGCATCTAGCCCTGCTGAACTTTCCATTTGCTTTGGTCGCCTGGGTTTACCTGTTTGTGTTTACTGTGGTGAGTCATCCATTGCGTCTTCACCTCCACCTTACTCTGGAGGATAAATGCCTCTCTACCTCCGCTGGCACCCCTTCCTCCCCAGCCTAACATCGTTATCCCCACTATGACGGTATCTGACGTTATTTTTAGACGGGCACAACCCTCCTCATGGCACTCCCATTAGGCGCCGTCCTATGTTTCTTCAACCTACTCGGCGCGCGAACATTTGCGCGAGCTGAACTAGCTCTGCAAATTAGATTTCACACCCCTCTTTCCTATCCCCCTCCCTACCCCCCACGACCCATTTTCACACGCTATCGCGACCCCACCATCTCAGAGATCGAGTCTGGCAGGTTGGCAACTACCAGGGGCGGCCTCGTCCGTGAGACCTCATTCTACAAGAATACTTACGCCATGGTACGTCTTCTCATACCTCCCAAATCCATATTTTTACACTACAACTAGTTCACGGACCCAACATCCTATCAAGCATTATTCTACTTCATAGTCATCAAGCCCGCTATCACACTCCTTCTTTCTCTCGGTATCATCATTTTCGTGCTGCCTTCCATGATCCTTATACTTCCAGCTCCCGCTGCCCTTCGTGCCGTCAGACGTCTTGGCATCTGGCAGGCGAACGTTGCTGTCGAGGGACTTTACCTCGCCGTCCGATGACAAATGAACTATTGACTGGTGCCACAGCTCCGTGTATTGTAACGATCCCCAACTTGTAGAATGATGTATTTTTCGGTTTGTATCTGCGTCTCTGCTCAAAATGTGATATACATTTTCATTTATCAAAAACGAAAACTTCCAAGAATATAAGGATAGATGTAAGTGCAAAATGAATCGGCAAATATCACTTGGTAGCACCCAAGCCCAACTTTGTAGTCTTGATAATGGCAGTCAAAGGCGCGTCCAAACCGCCCGAAACACCAATCCGATCCCCCTCCGACCAGCCCATCATAGCCAGCATCCGGAACCCAATGTTCGCCTCGCTGATCTTGGGGGCAGCCTGCATTTACAACATCAGATATCCGAACAGAACGAGGAAAAACAAGAAAAAAAGCCAATAACCCACCTTACCAACCTCATCTCCCTCCTTGTGCTTTGGCACTTTCCCAGCACCACCACCCCTCCCTCCTCCATAAACAAACTCTCCACCACCTCTATCCCCCCCAGCCCCCCCAGCCCTCCTCACAATTCTCCCAACCTTCTTCTCATCAACGCCCCACCCCGTCCGACTCGTCTTCGTCAACGTTATATACCTCGAATCTCCTTTCCCCTTACTCAAACTCTTCAAATTGAAAGCCAGCGCCAACTCATGCACATTCTTCCTCGTCTCCTTGTTCGTAGGCGGCAGGCTCATCGAATCACGGCCCCCAATATCAGCAACGAACCTCCGGATCTGCTGGACGAGCGTCGTCATGTCGATGATCCTATTCGGGAGGACGTTGATCGTAGGATCGAGCCCTGCGGCGAGTCTCATAGCTTTACGACCTTTCTTGCCGCCTTTCTTTTGGGAAAGGGGGTCGGAGGCTTGCAGGAGCCGTTCGAGTGCTCGCGCTTCTTTGCGTTCTGCTTTCCTTTGCCGGTCTTTGTCCCATTGGGCTTGGAGAGCTGTTGGGAGGCTGTTGCGTTTATCTTTCTTTCGTTCTAATAAGTATCTCTGTTAATAAGGGATGATGCTTAAAAAAGGATGTTTAGCTTACTAGCTGGACTGAACCCCTCAAGATCGTCATCATAGTCAAAGGTGCCATCTCGAATGGCTGTAAACAGCTTCCTCCTCTCCTTCCTATTCCTGCCTTGTAAAATATCTTCATTCTTATCGAGAATGTTCTGCACATATGCCCACGTCAGTCACTTTCATACCGAATAAGACAAACAAGACTGACCTGAATCTCCTCAATAAAATCATCATCCTCCTCCGCCCACGTCATATTCCGATCCAACACATCTTCATCATCATCACTCCTATCATCAAAAGACGCATCAGCCGGCCTCTTCCCCCTCGCCCTTTCCCTCAACCGCTCAAGTCGAGCTTGGAAACTCGTCCGTGGTGTTTGTTCTTCGTCCTCGTCCTCATCATCACTGTCATCTTCATCACTAGCATCTTCTCCCAGAGCAGCGGCAGCACCCTCAGAGATCAACATCCCCTCTTCAACATTAAACATCTCTTCCACTTCCTCGTCATCTTCGCTACTCCCACTACCCAAACTACGAAGCTCCTCATCCTCATCCTCATCCCTCATCCTCTCCTCATCCCGAATATCATCCGCCGTAACGAACCTCCCCGCGTCTTTCCCCAACAGCCCACCAACAAAACGTTTCATAGCGTCCACATCCAAATCATCAACCTCCATCCCCTCAGCACCTCCCTCCTCCTCCTCCGCCCGCTGCTTCCCCTTCCCCTTCCCTGTAGGCTTCTGAACATCCGCAAACGACATAAACTCCTCCTCCTCTCCCGCATCATCATCACCACTAGTATCCCCCCAATCCAAATCCGAATCACCCCTCCGCCTCGAAGCCTTCTTCATGTCCTTTCCGCTTCCAATGAAAAGCTGCGCCTCGGACATCATAGCTCCGTATACACTGAACCCACCACCACCACCACCACCAGCGCGCTTTTTGAGTCTTTTCCTCTCCTTTGCTTTGAACGCTTTTGCTTGGCGGGGTGTGGTGACGGGTGGGACGCGTAGTCTCTCTGTGGTTGCTTTATTTTTGGCTTTGTTGGGAGTTTGTGGTTGTGGTTGTGGTTGTGGTTGGGTTGTGGAGGAGGAAGAGGAGGACGTAGACGCCAATGGGAAAGAGGACTCGTTTATAATGGTCGTTTGAGAGAGTCCAACGTACGGCTCAAACCGCGATGTGTCTTTTTCTTTTTCTTCCTCTTGCGCCTTTTGTGTGTGCGTAGTAAGTTTCACCCGCGGATGGGGAGCCACGTAGACGATAATCTCGTCCGAGTCATCGTCATCTGGTATGGATAGGGGCTGTGCTGGGAGTTCACTCCCAGCCACAGGTTCAGGAACGACGTCGACGAAGAATATGTTCTGACCGGGTTCTGCTGGAGGTGGCCTTGGCGTGGTAGTTGTAGTATCCACATCCATAGTACTTATCAAGTTTGGTGTTATCTGCACGTCAAGAATTTCCGTCGTCGTCGATTCCACTTCGATGGATGTGTCCGCGACGATGTGTGCGTGAAGGACATTTGAGTCCTCTGCAAATACGCTTCCTTGATCTACGGAAGGTTTCGCCACGGGTTCCAGTTGCTCTTCGACCGCGACACATGCTTCAACCGTAGCAATGCTCCTTTCCCTCTTTGTGCTTTCGCTCAAGAACGCCGTGGTGTGTTCATTCGAACAGACCGTACTGGAAGAGACAGTGGTGCTTCCACCCGTGAATCTGGTGCTCAAGGACCCCGCATCAACCGATTCATCAACGTGCATGGAGCCATAATTTGAAACAGCATCGTTTTGCGCAGAAACCGTGTTTTCTTCTTGAATGACGGTGCTCTCGTCCTGGATGGTGACGCCCTCGCTGCTCTGGGTAACCACGTCATTCATATCCATGTCAGACTCCCGCATCGAATCCACAATCAACCCGTTCTCCCGACCAAGCACGTCCAAATTTGACGGAGTACCCATACCCCCCTCTACCAACGTCAACTTGTCCAATTCGGTAAAGTCGATTTCTAGCACCGTTTCCTTGTCCCCACCTCCATTGTCAAGATTCTGCGGTGCGTGGGTGTTGGTGTTGGTAAAGCGCCCCGTAAACACCTCCTGTTTTTCATTCACACGCGAGGAGGAGTAGTTGGAGGGTTGGGATGAAGTGGTGGTGGTGGTAGCGACGACAAGCGACTCTAAGAGTTTGCCCATATCCTTAAAATCGACTTCTTCAATATCATCCTCTCTTCCTTCGTCTTCCTCCTCTCCAGAAGACGAGGGAGGAGGAGGGGGAAAGTTCGCCCCGCTGAATACACGAAACACTTTATCTGCTGTTGGTGCGTTATTTTGTTGTGTATCTGCATGCAGAGGAGTGTAAGTCCAATACCAGTACCGATCGAAGAAAAGAGAGAAACAGACCTCTGTCCTCATCAGGCTGAACGGCAGCCTTCAACAGCTCCTCGCCTGCTTCCTCCTCAAACAATATCTTCGTTAGTACGGAGGGTACGAAGATGACGGGACGGAGGAGGGGTCTGGAGGCGTATAAGAGGGTTGAGAGTGTGTTGTTAGTGTTCTTGTAGTTTCCGTTGGGACTTGGGTCGTAATAGTTATTTGGAGTTTTGGCATCTCCGCGTGGTGAAGTGCCAATGCCAAAGCCTCGTCCTCGGGTGGGGTTGGGAGTACCACGACCATTGCGGGGTGTATTCGCCCCACCACGGCCACGGGGTGTATTCGTCCCACCACGACCACGGAGCGTATTCGCCCCAGACCGCTGTGGAGTCCCTCTTCCTCCTCCTCCTCCACGTCCGCCTCTAGTAGGTGTTCCTCTATTTTGCGGTCCTATCCACCCCCTTCAATAAGTACCCAACGAACACTACACCAAAGAACGAACCATCTTGACTCATCATCCTAGCAGTGAAAGCCAGCTCTTCTTCAACGAAACTCGATCCTGGTACTGGCATGTTTCCTCTTCCCTTGCCGCCGCCGCGATAAGGCGATCCACCAGCAGCAGCACCACGAGGGCTCGTTTGGGGTTGTCCGCGTCCACCGCGATGTCTACCTCCTCTCGGGGCCATCTGATACGTAGGAGAGAGAGAAAAGGGAGAAAAGATGGCTAACGAACGAACGTGGTTGTTGCGAATTTCGGGGTTAAAAAGATCTTGAGCGTCATATCGCGTCCGCACACCGCCCGGAGCCGGTGTATGGTTGCGTCGTCAGGGACAAACACCACGTCTCATTGTTCACGACCACGACCACGATGGAGTACACGACCCACGATGAAATAAACCTCGTCCGACTCGTTCGAAGGCTCGAGAAGAGCGTCGCTACACCCGATGAGTGGAACGAGGGCAATGAGTGGATTTGGTTAAAAGCGCAGAAGGATCTCCAGGTGCCTTTCGACTTTGTTGTCCCGAATTGAATTTGCTTATTGTGTACGATGTTAGAAAGTCAAATACGCACGCAAACTCGTCAAGAACGTCGAGACATACGACGAGGACGCGTTACTCCCAGCCAAGATCAAGCAGCGTAACGAACTCTTGATCAAGCTGGACAAAGTCGAGGTATTCCTCAAAGACGTGCATCAGGTTTCGCTTCTCTTCTCATACCCTCCCCGTCCTTCGCTGACCTTCAAACGAACAGCGCACACTACCACCCACCAACCGCCCCGCACCACTCCTCCCGTCCATACCAAAACCCGAGTTCTCCCCCCCAGAACAAAACACACCACTCCTCTCCTCCACCGCCCTCTTCTCGCCACCCTCTCTCCCCCCATCTCCTCTCCCACCTTCCTTTCCCCCTCTCGCGCGCACATCCCCATCAACCACCACCGCCCTCGCTCCCACAAACACAGACGCCCTCATCCCACGCAAACCCCCCACCTCAACACCATCAAACCCAGCCCACACATCCCTCCAATCTTCCCTCTCCCTCCAACTCTCCCAAATGGCAACCCAACTAAAACGTAACGCCGAACACTTCCAACAAACACTCGAAAAAGACAACGCTCTCCTCCAAATAACCTCCCAAAAGATCGAGGAGAACTACGACGCGATGGGTAAAGCTCGTGTCATGCTTAAAGATCTTACAGGGAAGAGTGGTGGAACGACGTGGTTGGTCGTGGCGATTGTGATGTGCGTGTTGGGTGTGTTTGTGGCTATGGTGGGTGTTATTCGGTTTTCGAGGTTTTGAGCATGGAGTTGTGTGTTGGTCGTCCGTCGTTGCTAAAAGAAATGACTCTTGCTAAAACCATTGTAATTGAGGGAATTGAACCCACGCAGGTCGAGTTCACGCATACACGACCCGGTACCAAGTATACCATTACTGTTGATAAATTCACTGATGCAGATTAGTATGTAGTATAGCACTATTTCTTCTAATTGTAATTCCGCACTCTCAAAGCTCGAGCTCACAAAGAGGGCTAACAGGATGTATCCACACTGATAACGGAGCTCAAAGTCGGCACTTGTCGATCGTCGTCTGTAATACACATCTCTTCAAATTTGAGATTATTGGGCCGTTATGTATCGAAATATTCACACTTCGAATTCGCAGCGCGTTAACGGTATCTGGAAAAAACAAAAACAAAAAAACAATAAAAAAGTTTTGAAATACTGGGCGATGCATTAAGAGGGAATCGAACCCCCGGCGGGTCGAGAAGAAATTTCGAAAGTACGATGGCAACGACCCAGGTTACCACTACCCCATTAATGCTTAACAGAGAATCTTAATGCTGTCTTGAAGGGGAAAAAGTGAATTCTTTACACAAGAAGCAACTACACAACACACCATTATGCATTAAGACAGAATCATTAACTAGTAACTTTCTATGTTGGATGTATCCACACTGCACTCATTGCTGTCAATCATGTAATTGCACATCTCTTTGAATTTGAGATTGGGTAAAATATTCACAGTTTGAATTTACAGCACAACAGTTAAAATGAACCCATACCCTATGATGCATTAAGAGGGAATTGAACCCCCATCAGGTCAAGCTCATTTGATGAAGCACATACAATGGCAATGACCTGGGTTGCCATTACCCCATTAATGCATTACATAGTAAAATGTTGTTTTAATGATTGCAGTTGGGGGGTGTACATGTATGGGGAAAAAAAATCAAATTTTCAACACTGGAAGTAAAACTCAAGAATGCATCATGTTGGCATCATGCATTGAGAGGGAATTGAACCCCCAGCAGGTCAAGTTAAACTCTACTGACTATAACAATGACCCAGGTTACCTTTACCCCATCAATGCATTGGAGGAAATGAGGTTTTTGAACTGATGTGTGTGTTGGAAAAGATTTTGACTTGGGTAATAAAAAAAACAGCAAGAACACTCAGCATTTTATGGATTTATTATCTAAAGACTAACTCTGACAACTTCTTGAACCAGCTGATAGAATTGTATATATATGAAACCCATCTAAACTACCACCATACAAGTTCAAGTATCAACATCCACCCTGCTGATGGGACAGGTGTAATTTGTAGAAGGATGCTAAAAGAAATTTATCCCTAACCCTTCCTCTGGTGCATGTGTTGTATTTGGGGGCATAAAACCCACACAGTTTGAATTCAAACATGCTGCATATACAGCTGACAATAACCTGGTACCAAGAATAACCATGTCAACATGCTCATAAATACATTGGTGTAAAGTTAGTCATAACACATTAATGCTGTATTTCTATCCAAGGAGGGTTAACTAGTAATTTTATAAGATAGAAGAGCTTGATCAAAGTTTACAGTCATTGCCAGATCATTGTATTTGAAGCACATCTCTTTATATTTGAGCTTGGGTGGTTGAGTGTTGATACTTTAAATTCACAGTGCAACAGTACCCAAACAAAAAAAGTCAAAAAGCAAAAAATCATGTGCAAACTGCCTCTTATATTACATCATGCATTAAGAGGGAATTGAACCCCCAGTGGGTCAAGTTATGCATGAACACAATTGTATGGCAACAACCCAGGTTACCACTACCCCAGTAATGTATTTTCAAGTCAATGTAAGATGATTTACTTTTATGAATCAACTGAAATTCATGTTGTGCCAGTAGAACTGGAAGGGAGGATGAATCCACTCAGCATTTCACAGTTTCACCAGCTACATCAAGGCCCAAATGTTAGAAGTAAATTGATGCAAATCATTCAAGGAGATTTCACAAAAATGCATCAAGTGGGAATTGGATATTGAACCCCCAGCAGGTTGATGCAACCCACCACTATTGACGTTATGGTGACCCAGCAATCACTACCTTATTAATGTGTTGCAGGAAATGTTGTTTACATGATTGGAGAAGGGAATTTTTGGGGGAAGCAAATGATTGGAGGACATCTGAGTTATGGGAAATCTGAATGTCTGAGTGTATGGCAGACAGTCCAAATGTTCGAGCTAGTAAATATGGCTCCATGTCCCAACCTTGACCACATGCTCAGTTTTTTAGCTTAGATAGGTGCACTTACAGTGCTAGTAGACAGAGATAGAAAATACAACTAAACTAAAAAGCAGTATCTAATCTGAATCAGATAAAACAATAATGGAGGCAGACCACTTTCTTCACATGCTTCGCCCAGGTATGCATCTTTAAGCTGGGCAGGAGCCTCCTTCCACTCCTTGACCTGATTGAAAACTGTTGAGCAACAGTATGTGACACCAAGGATATACAAGATAGGACACATGCACACATATCAACAATGACACACTCCTGATTAGGGTAGCTGGAGTTTCAATCCCCTAACCACCAACCTAACCTTCTAATCTGACTGGGAACATGCTACTGCATGGAGAGAATATATCCCTAACTCTAACCACTAACCCTAACCTCCTAACCTTACCCTTACCAGTAAGAGTGCACTACTGTGTGAAAAGACACTACTAACCCTGTCCCTTACATCGGATGGGTGGGGTCATTCAGTCACCCCAAATAACCTTCACCAGACATCTTCAAATTTCATATACTAGTTCACAACCATGGACTGGACCCACTCATGCATTTCTTTGGTTAGAAAATGTTTTCCTGCTGCATGCCCAAAACAGGTCATGTCATGGCTTGCCATTGTTGCCTTGTCAGAGATCAAAAGCCCATCACTGTTGGACTTCAAGGTTCAGTGTGATGTTTTGTGACTGAACGAATGTCCCCACCCATCTGATGTAAGGGAGTAGTAACCCTAACACTAAGCCCTAACACTAACTGCATCTATTTGGCGCATACTTCAGAGTGTCAAAAGTATCCAATTTGATGGGTGATCAGCGACACATCGTCATGTGCCTAAGTGTGTTGGGTGTCCCTTCTTGTCATTCTGTGTGACCTTGCGTGACACCCAAGTGATGCCAGGACAGTGCTGTTAGAAGCTGTGATGAACAACCAGCAAAAGCCCAGAATTTTTGGGAGGGAGTCAACTCACATGATAGGGAGGTGATGCACTTTCAGCGGAATGGGTTGTGTTGGCAGTGCTGGTGAAGGTTTGTGCTGGCAAGGTTTTCAATGTTTGGGATTTGGGAAGAGCAGTGTGACATTGAGAAAACAACAGACAAATGGACACGGCAGATTGCCAGACAATCACACTTCAAACAAGGAATGATCGGGCAGTGAAGCAAAGCATTGGACAGATTCCCTGACAAGTTTATCATTTTTGCACCTTGTATGTAATTAGGTCAGATAAATGGGACAATTTTTATTTTGACAGTATATTTGCCAATTGTTCAAGGGGGCTGACAGAATCAAAACAGTTAGAATGCTTATTGTTTAAATTTGTCCACAACTCTGTTCCCTAGGTGAAGCTTTTGTTAAAAGTTAAAGTTTTGCCTCATGCCGAAGAGACAAACTGAATTGTTCCTGGAATCTGTTACATCTACAAATTTTAATTCTTAACAGCCTTTTGTTCTGTGGATGTCCCTTACAACAATTTTTTTTACATTTGGATGTTGCCTTCACACAAAAAAATCCCATAGGTCTGTTTTAATTACATAAAAGGTGCAAAAATGATTAATTTGTCCTAGAATCTGTCAAAGACTTTGCTTAACTGCCTGATCATCCCTTGTTTAAGGTGTGATCAGAGGTTCAGATTTCCCAAATCTGAGACTTTCTGAATGATTCAATATTCTTTCCAACTCTGGAAGAAAAACGAAATATGTTACTCTTATGCATTAAGAGGGAATTGAACCCCCGGCAGGTTGAGCTCAATGAACCAAGTTGTGTTGTGACCATCGCAACAACCCAGGTTACCTCTACCCCATTAATGTGTTGCAGGAAATGTTGTTTCTGAACATTATATGTGTGCTGGAAGAGATTTTGGCTTTGTGAAGAAAAACAGCATACAAAGTACACTCGGTGTTTTATAGTTTCACCTCCCAACTCAAGGGAATTTTTTTAAAGGAATACAACTGGTGCCAAAAAGGTTAAGCCAACTTAATGCATTACATTGTCCAATCCCCGCAAGGACTGCCACATATTTATACTGTCTTACTCTTTAAATTTCATGTTAAGTGGTGCTCTTCACGCCATCCTTGACAGCCTGCCAAGACGCCCTCCCAGACACCTCCTTGAACCAACTGAATATATACAAAAAATCACATAAATCACCGTGATGCAAAATGTATCAACACTCACCGGTCAACATTGGGCTTCGACTCTATAGTGTCGCTCCCCGCCGCAGGGAGAAGTGAGCCATAGGCAACGTGGAAAATATCAGCGAGCGTGATTTCCTAAAGTCCACAGTGAGTAACGCATTACCAACAGGGACAAAGGACAACAGTAGTACTGACATTGCCAGCAAGATATTTCTGCTTTCCCAGGATTTGGTCATACACAACCAGGTTCTTGTCCAACGCAGCAATGGCGGCTTCGTAAACGGCAGGATCGGGATTCAGCCCGCGGTACCTTATTTATTTCGAAATACGACATCATCAGAACGGGGATGCAATATAAAGAGAAAGAAACCACCGCACTTCTTGAACACATTCTCGGCAACGGCTTTCGATGCGTACGGGTTAAAATTATGGACTTCGACCGATGCAGCTTGCTCGAAAAGTCCGTATGCCTCTAAATCCTTCGGGAGGAGGGGCGTTCCCTGATTGGCGTACTTGGTCGCGATGTAACGAGCGATTGCCCTACTTTCGTATAAGATGTACCCATCGTCGTCCTAGATATCAAATTTTAAGTGAATTGAATTCGACGTTGGTATTAGGCCAAGGCTTAGGAGAAATAAATAAAGCTCACAATGTAAGGAACCTGTCCAAACGGTTGCTTGGCGACGAACTCTGGGGCTTTCTGCTCGCCTTTCAGAAGATCGACTTGGATGAATTCAAAGGGGACTTGTTTCTCGTGCAACACTGTCGCGACCGTACGAGTGCAGGTGGATAGGTGGAATCCGTAAAGTTTGAGAACCATATTCAGATGTAAGTGTCAGCAGGTAATGGATGCTTCTGATACGTTGCCATTTCCCTGCCTTCTTATAAGGCGACGAAGGAGGACATCACTGGAGAGAAGGATTTCTAGAAAGATAATTCTCCGTGATTACAAGTCAGTCACGGGTAAAGTCAAGAATAGACTTGCCGTCTGTCCGCGTACGCTTAGATTTCAAAGCCGTCGCGGTTCCTGATGGTGATAAGAGGGTCTCCGCGGATGGGTGATGCCGCGAAATCGTATTTTCAGAACCCTGGAAGGTGTGAAGACCTCTTTGATAAGAAAGACTGCAGTGGACGCTCAGAAGAAGTGGCCAGCGGAATAGAATAGAATAGAATAATAAATTGGAAACCAAGCGGAAACTTGTCACATCGGTCAGGTGACTCGGCGGTTGCTGGCGCCAACACCAAACCTCAACCAACAAAGTGAGTTGAGCGTAGTAGTCTCAAGATACTTACGTCCACACTTGAGCGGACAGTACAAGGACAGACAGATTCTCAACCAATAAATCCAAAAGTGATAATTTTTTCGTCTGTGATACGTACTTAATTCCGGGTCCTAGGGCGACGTGTACACAAATAACTTATGGCATGAACAATTTAAAAGTACGTGGTGCGTAGCGGCACTGATTCCAGCCTTTAAAAGAGAGGCAAAATTCAGTGCATTAAGAGGGAATCGAACCCCCGGCGGGTCGAGAACTTCCTCGCGACTGAATGGCAACGACCCAGGTTACCACTACCCCATTAATGCCTACTTACAGTGTTCCTTTTGATTTTGCAGTTAGACATTTGAAACACTCTGGTCGTCGATGAATCTTTATTGGTACGTTCTCCATTCACGATTATGTAAATGAATATATTATAATGAATTTCTTCTACAAAGGTCTGACCTCGAGCCGCAAGCGCTAGCCTCACAAGCTGGCTTTTGGCGCAGACGGCAACATCTTGATGTGCACGCCCGAAGCAACTAGGCGACGGTGCGTGTCATTCCAGATCTGATTTTCTCTTCATAGCATCAGGAAGTTTGAGAGGGACATCATACAACCCACCTCGGTTCTCACAGAATGTGCTCTAGCGCCTAGCGTAAGCGTTGTGTTTACTAACCGGATTTTGTCTCCCCTATGGCGTGTGGTAAGATTTGCGCGTTGTAATTTGTCAAGGGTAGACTTACAGGCTAGCCGGAGAATGGTAGACCACATTCAGAGATTGCGTCACGCTCATCTGAAATTTGCCGGACGTAGTCATCCTGAGAGCTGTCAACGCCAGCGATGAGCACCTACCAATATCCATAAAAAATATTAGAAATTCGCAAGAGTGAGAAATGCAACGAAACTTACATGTCAATCAACCAAGCAATACATCCCCCATGCAGCGTTCCATTTCCATTCAACATATCTACGTCGCACGCGTAAGCCTACTCACCCTTCCTCACAATGGTAAACAAAAAAAGACCCACCTTCAGCAACCACAATCTCAGCAACAACCCTCCCCTCCAACCTACTCGCCTCCTCCCGCTTCTCATCAACAGACAACTCCGTAACCTTAATCCTCTTCTGAATTTCCTCTCCAAAAATCGGCGAATCAACGTTCGCGGACATATGGCTCCCGAAGAAGAGGGATGGATATCCTAGGAAACGTTTGATCTCAGGGGAGGCGTTTCCTGCTATATGGGAGATGTCGAGGGTGTCTTGGTTTGGAAGTTCGACTTGTGCCATGGTCTTGGGTATATGCGCGTGGTATTTAGATAGAGAGACGCGAGGATGGAGAGAGAGGTTATTTTAACAAGTATGTCGCCCTCGGACCGGGCTTTGCATGTTCCTTGGTGATGCGACAATCATGCTGAAGTGGGCGGATTCGGTTAAAAATACCCGGCTTGGCGGATAAGGAAGGGAATTTGCTTACCTTGGATGACTGTAACTATAACGTCGACACAAACCAGCACGAACTAGAGGAGAGGAGAAGAGTCCAGCTATGCTGGAACTATCAGCTGAGAAAAAGAAACAGATTCAAAGAAAGAAGCCAAAAAGAAGCGCTACCCTGAAGGACCCTCTGACGTCACGCACAACTTATAAATAGCACCCAATGAAGTCCAAATTTCATTTCACTTACAGTACGTCGAGCTACCGTTATCATAATTCATCTCTTTTATTGCCGTGCTTGGTACGACGATTTATATCTTAGCTGCTGACTGATATGGACGGACGATCCCTACCAAATTCATCACGTCGCTGACACGTTCAACGTTCGCGATAATCTGCAACTCAACTGCAACTCGCCGAAATGTGCCATCATAATTTTGGGTGAGTTTTCGCGAGTTGGCCTAAGGATACATTATATGTGCCAAAAACTGCAGATGTTACTTTACCATTCGGGCTTGTAACCCTTTTGTCGACAACCTCTGTATCTTTTCCACATATGCATCCAATCCTTTCTCCCACATCTTCAGCTCTCCCTTCTTCGTAACCGTGTATAGCATGCCTTTCTCTCTCTCTCCATCACTCTCGCCGTCACCGTCATCATCATCATCACCACCACCCTCAATGACCTGCTTCAAAAACCAAACATCGTGACTGACCACCACCAACGCTCCTTCAAATTCACAAAGCGATTCCACGAGCGATTCAACGGTGCCCATATCCAGATGATTCGTTATTTCGTCAAGAAGAAGAACGTGAGGCCGATGGAAAGTGACCAGGGCAAGTGCGACGCGATTTCGTTGTCCTCCGCTGAGCGTTCGAATTGGGCGCGTGACGGGGTCTCCGCTGATACCACACGACCCAAAATGAGATCGCGCTTCGCCTTCAGAGATCACAACATCCGGATAAGTTTTTTTGAGATGCTGCAACGCGGAAACGGAAAGGTCAAGTTGATCAACTGTGTGCTGTGAAAAGTATCCGATTCGGAGGCGGTGGTGTTTCTTCACCTCTCCGAGGGTAGGCTTGAGCTCTCCGGCGAGAAGGTTCATGAGGGTCGATTTTCCACATCCGTTAGGCCCTAGCAACCCAATCCGAGCATGTGGGCCAACGTCCAGAGAGACGTTATTGATGACCATCGGAGCGGAGGGTTTGGGATTGTATCGAAACGATACTTCGGAGAGCTGGAGGAACGAGCTGCCCGGGAAATTGAACGGTTCAGGGGGAGGTAACCGTATGGGAGCAGTTTTGATTCCTTGATCAACGACGATAGCCTCTCGGAAGCCATGATATGATTCTTTGTACCGCTTGCCATCTTCAAGACGGTCCATTCCCATCCGTTCGAGAACTTTTTTCCTAGAAGTGACAAGCCCATGGCGTTTATCGTCCCCAGTTGATTTGGCGATCTGAAGGCTCTTCTGGATGCTCTCCGTGATTTTTTTGCGTCTTTTTTGTTCCAGCTAGCGTCTATTCAGTAACTGGTCAGAGCATGGTCCATAAAGAACGTTACCTCCTTGAGGCGCGCTTTGCGCTTCTTTTGCTCCTCGGTGTTCTTCTCCCAGTCTTCGTAGTTTCCAGGATGATAGGCCAACTTCTTATCCCGAAATATGATGGTTTCATCTGTGACGGAATCGAGGAAATTGCGGTCGTGGGATACGACAACGACCGTCTGACCCTCCGTTTCGTTAGTCAGATATAATTCTAACCAAACAATTGCAGGCAGGTCCAAGTGGTTGGCTAAGAGTGGGGTTATATAGTAGCCAAAACGCAAAATAACACTCGGACCTACTTGGTTCGTCCAATAGCAGAATATCGGGCTTGACGAACAAGGCTTTACTCAACATAACCCGCATCCTCCAACCACCGCTCAGCCCGCTAATTTGCTTGCCTTCCTTGTTCAAATCATCATCGCTGAAACCGACCCCTCGGAGAATCGCCTTTGCACGCGCCTCATCGGCCTCTACATCCAGAGCCTCATACGCTCCGAACACTTCTGTCATGATGTCGTGAACCATTTGGCTGGTAACGTATACTTGTGGAACTTGGGCTTGAACGGTAGCTAATTCGTTTTCGGCAGCTAAGAGCGCCTGATGAGCGGTGTGTCCTCTCTGACCTGATCTTTTGGTAGCGATCTTCTGGGCGAGGTCAAGAGCTGTTTGGGCACGAGAAACGATGAGGCCGTGAATGATCACGTTCAGTGACGCGTTGGAGGCAGATTTGGAAGAAAAGCCCTGCAAAGCTAACCAGAGTTTAATGACGAGTCAAGCCATGCGACATTTGTTGGACGTACCCCGAGATTCTTCAATAATCCGCGTACGATCCGTGTCCGCGCTGAGAATTTCTTGCAAGATAGTTCGACCAGCCGTGATATCTTCAAGTTGAGCGATATGGAGTATTCGGACGTTCTGAGGCAATCCGACAGGGAGGTTGTTCCCAAGGACAGACATCAAAACTTTGAAGATGAAGTATGCATTAAGACGGGCGCAAATCTAAGAGGATTACCCTGAACGAACCTGATTTCCCAACCCCGTTCTGTCCGACCATCCCATAGCGTACACCTGGTTTCAACCTCAGATGTGCATCTACTAGCAGTTCTTTGTCGTTAACGCTGATGTTAACTCCTTTGATGTCAATATCGATATTGCTGGCATCGAACGTTTCGCGGTGGAAGCGGCTCTGTTGCGAATAGGCCACGATCTCGGGCTCTACGGTCGTATCCGGGTTTGAGTCGGGGTGAGTTGAGGCGTTCAAGTCGCCTTGTTTCTTCCTGGATCTGCTCTTAGCCTTGACGGTCGTTGTAGTCTGTAATGTCGCCATGACGTTTATCACTTCCTACGCGATGAGGTACATAGCTTACCTTCGTGTTTAAATTCAACGAGGCAATGTCGATTGATGCCATTTTCTAGACACCGTAAGCGAAGATATGGGGGAAACCTAAACAGATATGCAGAGATGTGAGTTTCTTCTCCAAACTAAATATACTTCAGCCCCGCAAAAATACATATCAAGTTGCTCGCAGGAATGGACATATGACTCACCCGGAACCGGTCTGATTCGAATTTCCCACCAACAGCGATAAGAGTGGCCATTTATCAAAATCGGTATCGAGTAAGTAGCAAAGGAAATCCTAGAGATAGTATGCACCAAGAAGGAATCGAACCCCAAGTCGAGTCGCTTCGAATTTGGTTGACGAAGGCCTCCACGTACCCCACTAATGCATATGTCAGTACTTGATATAGATAACACGCTTATCTTCGTTACAAGTGAACGAAAAGTATGACTTATTCGTGCTCATGGCCGCAGAACCGTGCGCCTGAAAACTGAAGAGGGCGGAGCTCTCATCAAGAATCAAAAAATGCGATCAATTTCACCAGCAATGAGAGATGCATTAAGAGGGAATCGAACCCCCGGCGGGTCGATTTTCTGATGAGAACCGACAATGGCAACGACCCAGGTTACCACTACCCCATTAATGCTTCTGCTAGAATTGTACTTGCTCTTATTTAACGTTTATCCATAAATATCTCGATGGCCATACACTAACCGCGTTGTGATTCTACAGGGTAACCTTGTGCATCCAACAAGCTTGACCCCCCCCGTATCTTAGTATATCGCCGCCCAATCACAGTGTAATCATCACAAGATGAACATCCAAATTTCCAAATTTCGCCAGCGAGTGGGGCCTCCTGATCTCCTCCGTTGCTTTCCCTCTTTGCCACCCCACAGGTATTCATTCGGCCACGTTATCTAGCCTTGGCTTCGACGAACAGAATGCCTCTGTCCCGAAGTAAAGGTAAATTATCAAGGACGACTGCCAAAATTTTATCGTTGCAGGGTTCCACAATATTGTCGTCATGAGGAAAGGTATATCTGATATCGATGTCGACTCTTTGTAACCGTGAACCAGTCGGACGCGTTACAATGGAGTCAAGATTGCGCCAAACAGGATCGCAACGTAAACCAGAGTAAAACGAAACATAATCAAAGGGCTCATCATTGCCTTCGAACGCAATGTTAAGCCTGACATATTCGAGTGTTGCAGGGGATCTGAGACTGGCACAAAGAGAGGACATCAAATAGCACAAGACGGAAAAGTCAGACATGGTTGCGGAGGATGGGTCAATGTTGATTTCAAGAACGCGCAAATGGGACATGAATGGCAAGAATGACCCCTCGGTGGGATAACCTACATCCCGAGAACCCGAATCAGGGAGAAACAAACATCTTTAGAAAATCTCCTACCCGTTGCAAACCAGAAAGACCATACACAATGGTCAACCACCGTTTGAGAAGCGGTTGTCGCCACTCCCTTCGGTTTCAGCGAGTGGAACCAGACTCCCCTTAGATACAATTTCGGAAGATGAACAATGCCACGGAAGAGGGTAAGTGGTACACTGTCGACTTGTGTGAGGTAGAGGATTTTGAGGGTGGGTGAATGCATGAGAGTCGACAGCGCATCCTTCAGTTCACCGCTAAAGCCACTCCAATCCACAGCGGAGAGCGAAAGTTCTTCCAGGTGACAGAACGGGAGTTGGAGAATGGCGAGTACCAACTGGTCAAAAGTAAGGTTGGAACCCCCATCTTCAAGATGATTGATAGATATCCTTCTGACAAAGGATGGGTTGAGTGGATTCTGGACAAGGGCTTGATGAAGCCTGTCGCAAGCTTCAACATTGAATCCAAAACTAATGCTGTAGAATAACTGCTTGCGACTTGGGGGAAGGAACGAGGAAGAAACCAGGGCACATTGCTTGAGCGAACTCTTGTCATTACCGAGTGCCGCAATGACATTGTCGATGATATCTTGTGGTATTTCCACCAGTGAATTCGCCATGTTGACTTCGATCATCGATTAGCGAATTGAAGGGCGGGCGCAGCCATCACGGCGCCATCGGCTTATATAACGGACTAAATTTGAGTGTCCGCTGAGGTAAACCTACGTCTGGAAATGTCTCTATCTGGCTATGACGTCCTGGTCACATATCTCTTGAATCCCTCGTAACCAGCCACCTATCCCCACAGTGCCATGGCCTCAACGTCGTCCTCCAGCTTCCAGAATGAGAAGTGCAGGAATACCCAGAAAGAGAGCCTTTCGAACACCGAGGTTGCGGCGATGCAACATCCTCTTGTGGAAATGCAGTAAGTCACACAAAACACATGAGTATGCGGAATTTACGCACTAGATCTCAGCTCAATGGTGCCTCATCCAGTAGAAGCATTTCCAAGAAATGACTGACTTTTGGCACCAGTAAGACGGTAGTAATTAAACACCTTCGCCATCCTTCCCTGTGAACTTGATCCACGGCCCGAACTTCCAAGTTGAGCGTTGACGGTACGGAGGGCACAGAAATGAACGACTTTTGGACGCATATACTCACCAGTAAGGCATAAGTTATAAGACTCCTTCACCATTTGAACTCGCTCCACGGCCGTTGAGTTAAGCGGGAGTTAATCAGGCCCAGGATGGAGATCGAGGTGCGGAATCCGCAGACGCACGGTGAGTTTCTGCTTCCGTTTGAGTTGAGGGGGGGATTATGATGGCTGATATCTTCTCTCTCTCCTGTAGAATTCGGAAGGAAGATATAATATACTGATTACGAGATAGTATGCAAGGTCCGTCTTCCCCGCCCCCTCTTCCCCGCTCATCTGCACCCCCCTCGAGCAGACGAACATCCCCGCCTTCAAACTACGCCATTCCCTCGTCCGCCGCCGTTACTCGGACTTTGAGGCCTTCCGCGACATCCTCGAACACGAGTCCACCCGCGTCAACATCCCCCCTCTCCCCGGAAAGGTATACACGAATCGCTTCTTTGATGAGGTCATTGAGAGCCGGCGGGAGGGGTTGGAGAGGTTCTTGAGCATCGTTGCCGGTCATCCGTTGTTGCAGGTACGTTTCTTTTTCTATCGTGTGCTTGTTGTTGGGCTGCAGTTAATTGGAGATTGGTGTGGGTAGACGAGGAGTAAAGTGCTCTGCGCGTTGGTGGATAGGCGTGATGCTTTGACGGCGTTGGGTGTCGTCAGCACGATTATGGTTGGCAACCCATGTATATTATGGTCAGGTTATGGATATGTCAGCTATGTCCCTTTCTCTTACTACTTCGCTTCCAAGTTCTTCACACTTGTACCCTCTGTTTCATGTTTCCATCCATCCCGTCTGCCTCTTTCAAATGTACGTTTTGGATCCTGTTCCGCTGCGTTTCTATTTACTTTCACTCGTACTGGAGGATGCATGTATACTATACATGTTGGAAGATTTTTGAACTCTTCGACAGGCCAACAGGACGCATATATTTACTCTTGAAATAAATCACGTTGTATTCGAACTTTTTTACTTCGCCAACTTCTAAGTATACATGCTGTCAACAAACAAATGAGGGGTGTTCCCTAACGTCGTCATTCATTCATCCCTTCCCCCACCATCGCGTCTACCACATACACCTATCCGTCAAAGATTTGTGACAGTGTCTCCCCGTCCGTACGTACCATTAACTCAGAAGTTCCTGGTCGTGTATCGAGTTCACGTGAAATGATGGCGAAGGAGTTTTGGACACTAGCCTAGTAGCGTCTTACTGGTGAGTATATGTGCGTCCAAAAGTCGTTCATTTCTGATGGCTACTTGGAAATGCTTCTAGGGATTAACCGGATGAGGCACCATTGAGCTGAGATCCAGATTCTACTGCGTAATTCCGCATACTTACTCCAAAGTGCGACTTACCGCATTTCCTCAGAAGGATGCGCAACCTCGATATTCGAACTCTTCCTGGGTATTCCTGCACTTCTCATCCGGGGAGCTGGAAGACGACGTTGAGGCTATGGCACTGTGGGGATAGGTGGCTGGTAACGAGGGATTCAAGAGATATGTGACCAGGACGTCATAGCTAGCTGAGGCCCAAGGGCACGCCTCAGCGGACACTCAAATTTAATCCGTCCGATGATGTCTGCACCCACCTTCAATTCGCTAATCGATGATCGCAGTCAACATGGCGAATTCAGTGGAGATCCCACAAGATATCATCGACAATGTCATTGTGGCACTTGGCGACGACAAGCGTTCACTCAAGCAATGTGCCCTGGTTTCTTCCTCGTTCCTTCGCCCAAGTCGCAAGCAGCTGTTCTACAGCATCAGTTTCGGATCCAACGTTGAAGCTTGCGCCAAGCTTCATCAAGCCCTCGTCCAAAATCCAGTCAATCGATCCTTTGTACGAAGGATGTCTGTTAATAACCAACATTATTGGGTTTCCCATTTTGACGACTCAATACTTTCCATTGTCCAACTCCCGTTCTGTCACCTGGAGGAACTTTCGCTCGCCAACGTGATGTGGGGTCGCTTTAGCGGTGAACTGAGCGATGCGCTCTTTACTCTGATACATTCACCCACCCTCAAATTCCTCTACCTCATACAAGTCCAGAGTGTACCACTTACCCTCTTCCATGGCATTGTCCATCTTAGGAAATTGTATCTACAGGACGTCTGGTTCGATTATTATGCTGCCGAGCAGCCACGCTCGCTGACACCTAAGGGAGTCGCGACAACCTCATCTCATGCGGTGGTTGACCATTGTGAATGGTCTTTCTGGGATCCAACGGGTAGGAGATTTCCTAAATATGTTTGTTTCTCGCTGATTCGGGTCCTCGGGACGTAGATTATCCGACCGAGGGGTCATACTTGCCATTCATGACCCGTCTGCGCGTTCTTGAAATCAACATCGACCCATTATCCGCAACACTGTCTGACTTTTCCGTCTTGTGCTATTTGATATCTTGTCTTTGTGCCAGTCTCAGATCCCCTGCTACACTCGAACATGTCAGCCTCAATATTGTGTTTTATAGCAATGATGAGCCCTTCGATTATGTTTCGTTTTATTCTGATTTACGCTGCGATCCTGTTTGGCGCAATCTGGACTCCATTGTAACTCGTCCGACTGGCTCATGGTTACAAAGAGTCGACATCGATATCAGATATACCTTTCCTCACGACGACCATAATGTGGAACCCTGCCATGATAAAATTTTGGAAGCCATCGTTGATGGTTTACCCTTACTTCGCGATAAAGGCATTTTGTTTGTCAAAGCGAGGCTAGACAAAGTGGCTGAATGAATACCTGTGGGGTGGCAAAAAGGGAAAGCAACGGGACAGCGGTACGGAGGGGGAAACACTGTCACGAATAAGCAGCAAGGGTGACTTGGGGAAAGGGAAGAATGGATGACGACGTCAGGGAACACACCCCGCATTTGCCCCGCATTTATTCGTTGATAACGCTAACTCCAGCAATTTAGCTATTTGTCCAAGCATGGTTTGAAATTTTGAAATTTTACGCCTTATCCACCCAACCCGTACAAGTTGAGATTGGCTAGTGAAGCGAGGAACGAGTGTAAGTGTAACGTTAGAATAGGATCTTTGAGCGAACGAGTGGTGCGACATGTGCCGCTTTCTCTTCCTACCACCACCTCGTTCGACACGCAGAAGGAGTTCACTGGCTCCCTTCCTGCTTTTTCACCCGCCCTCCGCTCCCAAAAACTTTGACATTTTGACTGGTTTTCTGGATGTTCCGCGCACACCCACAAGACGGGCGCACCCGCCCGTCGCAGGTCGCCTCGGACCCTCCAGGAGACTCCAAGGAGACTCTTTGCCCAGTTGGAAAGCGCTTCGCGCTTTCGCCCCCTTGCTTGCCTTATAGCTACATATCCATCCATTCACTACCACCGCTCATTTAAGTATTACACTACATACATTTAATACATGGACTTTCAGTGTTATCACCAAGTTATCACCTGCATCTCCAGGCCAAACTCAAACCCGTGCAAACACACAGTGATACTCAAAGACAACTATATGCGTCCTGTTGGCCTGTCAAAGAGTTCGAGAATCTTGCAACATATACATATATACATACATCCTCCAGTACGAAATGGAAACGCAGCGTGACAGAATCCAAAACCTATTTTGAAAAAAGGCGGAGGGGACGGATGAGAGCATGACACAGAGGGTAAGGTAGACGACTTTCATAATCGACAAAGGTCATGTGACTGATGTGACAGCTGCTGAAAAGGGTAATGTTTCCCAAAATTTGACTATATGTATAATTCTAGGGGTCCTATTGTACCATAAGAACCTAGCTTTTGTAGATAAATATCCTGGACACGTGAATTAGTAAAAAAATTGGAAAAAAGTTCGGTTTCGGTAAAGGAGATAGAAAAATACAGTCAATACTAAGTGTCAATTTTGAAAATGCATAGGCTCAGTCAGTTTTTCTCCAAATTGCTCAGTTTTTTGCAGAGGGGTCGACATTAAGTAGATCTATCGAAACTAGGTTCATATTGCATTCCAAATCTAGTAGGAAGAGCTCAAATTATTTCTCAATTGTTTTATTACCCGATTTGATCAAGATGTAACGGCAAGGTAACGGCACGTGACGTTTGTCGATTATGAAAGTCGTCTACCTTACAAGTGTGAAGAAAATGGAAAGAGAAGGAGTAAGAGAAAGGGACATAGCCGACATATCCATAACCTGACCATAATATACATGCATAATCGCGCCGACGACACCCAACGCCGCCAAAGCATTATCCGGCCTATCCATACCATACTCATCCCCAAACAACAACCGGCATTTCAAACCCACAGCGACCTATCCCACGCAGGGTCCTGCAAGAACGCGCAGAGCACTTTACTCCCCGTCTACCCCACCGTCCGAGTCTCCAATTAGCCTGGCCAACAACAAACACACGATAGGAAAGCAAACGTACCTGCAACAATGGATGACCGGCAACGATGCTCAAGAACCTCTCCAACCCCTCCCGCCGGCTCTCAATGACCTCATCCGAAAAGCGATTCGTGAATACCTTTCCGGGAAGAGGGGGGATATTGACGCGGGTGGACTCGTGTTCGAGGATGTCGCGGAAGGCTTCAAAGTCCGAGTAACGGCGGCGGACGAGGGAATGGCGTAGTTTGAAGGCGGGGATGTTCGTCTGTCCGGGAAAAAGAGTAAAGATAAGTGGGGAAGAGGGGAGGAAAGGAAGGGGGGTGGGGAAGACGGACCTTGCATACTATCTCGTAATCGGTATACATCTTCCTTCCGAATTCTACGGGACAGATATATTAGCCATCATGATCCCCCCTGTCCCCCTCAAACGGAAGCAGAAACTCACCGTGCGTCTGTGGATTCCGCACCTCGATCTCCAGGAAACTCTCTGGAACACTATACATCTCTTCGATCTACGCATAAAGAAAGGAAGAGGGCGAAGCGCTGTACGTTAATTCATACGCAAAGGACAGACAGGGAAAGGATGGATCAGAGGAGTGGTGGGTGGTGGTACGTACAGTTTGTTCACGCCCGGAGAGAAGGCTCTCTTCAAAGGCGGTGCTGCGCGCAAAGGGCGACACGGCTGTCATTGTTATTTATTGAGGTTGTAGAAGGCGAAGGGGGGAGCTCGAAGAGAACAGAGCCAGCTGGATGGAAAGCGCTAAGCAAGAATCTGAAGAGAATGACCACAGATGAGTAGATGTGTAAGGTGTGACTAGATTATCTGTCACACGTTTGCCGGCGTGAGTGAATGGTGACGTCAGACTCAATGAACGTATTCCTTCGCCAGACCAAGCAGGCGGGATCCCGCCGCAGTTGCCTTGGTTCAGATTGTCTGAGCCATGGCTAAGTAGGCCACTTGACTCGCTCAGATGGGCGTGAAGCTGGTGTAAAGTGAGCATCGCAAAGATCCTTGTTGGCTCAGACCTAGAGCTGGTCAAGTGAAGAAATGTACCACGAGGTCGGTCGTTCGACTCGACCACAAGGAATTGATCTCCGCATTAAAGGAAGTTTTTTTCTAGACTGGCTTATGGTATCCCCCTCCAAATTCCTCAAATATTCAATTCGTCTGACCTGTCGCGCCCAGGCGGCGATGAACTCGTCAAGCAACCTCGACATATTGACCTAAAGTCCTTCTAACCTCGGAGGAAGAGCGCGCCGGAGGTCGACCGTCTCGACGAGGTCAGTCGTTCGAATCGACTTGAAGGAGATATGCAACTGCCTCGCAACTGTCTCGTTCGTTTTTCCTTTTTTGCGACGTAAATATAACGGTATCCAGTACTCCTAGATTCAAGCTCAGGCTCAATATGGTTTAAGTTTTTCTTTGACGACATAGGAAGGAAAAGGGTAACAATGAAGCACGCGGCTCAGGAGTATACTATCTTACTTCAATCAACGAAAAGGAAAATTTCTAACATGGTTTCTCTGCAGGTTTTCATCCGACCGTGGTCGGACGAGGAGAATTCGACCACGCAGACTATGATATTCTACCCTAACCGCAGCGGCAGGACGCATCGCGATTCAACAAACGTCAAAACAATAATCATCGGACTCCTTTAGGCTCAACGGAACACCACGTCGACAATACCTATATCTAGGTGAGATGACGAGGTTCGTCGTTCGACTCGACGAAAAGGAATATGTCGATGATGATTCGGTATCTTTTAGAACCAGAGAACAAACCCTTCCAACTCAACTCGACTGCATTTATTTCCCGTGTTGGCGTACATAGATCAACTCAAAGCCGTTTTTCGGATGCGGTGCCCTGCGGAAGGTGAATAGACTTCTCAATGTCAAATCTATTACTAAAGACGAAGAAAAAAGATAACAAATAATAGGTCCTTCTAGCTCAGTGGGAGAGCGCCTCCGAGACGTGTAACTTCGCGAGAAGATGTTGAAGTTCAACAATAACGAAGTCAGTCGTTCGAATCGACTGGAAGGATATATAACTTGAAGATAACACCCGCTTTATATTTTTTTATTGAAAATTACCTCCCTTTCCTTGCATGCCCAATTTTTTCCTCCGACAGAGGTTTTCCCCTTTTTTTTCCGCCGAAGATAACTTGAATAATGCTTGAATACCAGTTTCGGCACCAAGAAGTTCCCACCCAATGTGGAAAGCTGGTATAAAGTGAACATCGCAAACATCCTTGTGTGGCTCAGACCTGGGACATATTACAAGGTGGGTCATTCGACTCGACCACAAGGAATTTCACTTCCATATTTTTTCAAGACTGGCTTACCCTTCAAATTCTTCAAATGTTTAATCCATCTAACCTGGCTTCGGGACTTTTCCAAGAATTTTCGATTCTTTCATGCCCAGGCGGTGATGAATCCATCACGCAACCTTGACATAATGACCTGAAGTCCTTCTAACCTCGCAGGAAGAGCGTGCCGGAGGTGGCTGGCGGTCGACCGTCTCGGTGAGGTCTGTCGTTCGAATCGACTAGAAGGAGATGCCTCTATGCTGTTCTCTTTTTTTTTTTGCAACGTATTTGAACACAAGTGTAGCAGTATCCGGTACTCCGACTCGATTTGAGCTCAAGCTTATCTTTTACGACATGTTATTTTGTTGGGAAGGGAAAAAAAAAAATGAAACATGCGATTTGCCTATGCTCAGGCTCAGGCATTACTATCTGACTTCTAGATTGACTAAAAGGAAAATTCTAACATGATTCCTCTGCAGGTTCTCATCCGCCATTGGTCCACAGAGACTTTGACATTTTACTCTTACCGCAGTAGACACGCATCGCGATTCAAGAAACTTCAAAATGATAACCATCAAGTTCCTTTAGGCTCAGCGGGACAGCACGTCGACAATACCTGGTTTGCACGATATCTAGGTATGACGCCGAGGTTCGTCGTTCAACTCGACAAAAAGGATTGCATGAAAGTGATGTGGTCAAGTTTTTAAAACAGACTAATAAACTCTTTTAACTCGACTTTTGAAATTCGGCTGCATTTATTTCTCTTATTGGCCTACATAAATTGACTTGAAGCCGGTTTTTTGATGTGGAGCCCTGCGGAAAATGACCAGAATTCTTGATGTTGGATTTACTAGCATGAAGCAGGAAGTTATCAAATAATAGGTCCTTCTAGCTCAGCGGGAGCGCGCGTTAGAGACGTGTGACTTCACGTGAAGATGTTGAGGTTCAACTGTAACGTTAACAATGAAGTCAGTCGTTCGAATCGACTGGAAGGATATGTGAGATTACAGCCTCATTGTATTTTCTTATTGATTACCGCCCTTTCCTTGTAAGCCCAATTTTTTTCCCGCCCAGAGGTTTTCTCTTTTTTTTTCCCTCAAGGGTTCGTCGTTCGACTCGACGAAAAAGAAATAGATTGACTCGGAGTCGTTTTTTAGATGTAGAGCCCTACGGAAGATGAACAAAATTCTCAATAACAAGCACCCAAATCTACTGGCAGTAAACAGTTGGCTCTCTTTGCCAAACATATAAACGAATATCAAAAAATAGGTCCTTCTAGCTCAGCGGGAGAGATGTGTAACTTCGCGTGAAGATGTTGGAGTTTAACAATAACGTTAACAACGAGGTCAGTCGTTCGAATCGACTGGAAGGATATGGGAAGTAGTATACATATTTGTTTTTTTTCCAACTAAGGTTTTCCTTTTTTTTCTCGCTCAAGATAACTTGGATAATGATTAAATACTAGCCTCAACACAAGCTCCCCACCCCACCCGGATTCCGGACTCGTCCATCAAAGTACTTTCGTCCACCCTCATACTACTTCCTTCCATTGATCACTGAGCAGTGAGGAGTCGTTGGTAAAGTTCAAAAAAATCTTGAGTTTTTGCGGAGTCCGGGACAAGGAAATCAATCGTATCGCCCCATGTTCGAGCATGATCATGATCTTTGTATACTACTCACCCATGAGTATCACAACAGTTGAACTGATCATGGAATTGTATTATTATTTTTACTGTTCAAAAACAATTCTGCAATTTCAGTGCACCTGCTCCAATCCGATTCCAAGGTCTCGAGGTCAAATCCCTGACTCTAAGGCAATAGAAGATCCAATTTAGTCTCCCTCACACCGCTTTCTGCGTAATTGAAGTCGAGCGCCGGTGATGATGGTTGTGAGTAATTTCCTGGGACAAGGAGAATGGGCATGTCGAGCGCGCAGAACTCGCGGATGACTTGACGACATATACCACAGGGTGGTATGGGAGAATTGATATTTCTGAGGAAGAAAAAAGAGGTGGGGAGATTGGATCAGCCTGAGTAATTGTTTGGAGATGCTAGAGAAAGACTTACGCGACCACGGCAAGTCCTATGAATTCTTGTACTCCGTCGCTCTGAGGAAGATTTCAGTTATGGGGAATGCAGCGTGAAGAGAAACTAACTCACCACTGCTTTGACGATCGCTGTTCGTTCAGCGCAGATCGTTTCACCTTGGACGGGGCAACAGCACACATTGTCGGACAGATGATTCCAATGTCCATTCGCATCGTCTACATACCATACGAGGCATTATCGATGCTCGCGCCTTTGACAATTGTGCCTTCCCTGGTTAATAACGCAGCTCCTACGGGGAATTTGGAGTAGGGGCTGTATGCCCCTTCCTTGGCTAACATGTGTGATAAGCTTAGCTACCGAGTCCGTTCCCATACAATCGGGCAGAAAAGCGTGCGTACCCTCAAAAGCGCCCTGTATGAGCTTGGTTCTCTGTTCAGTCGTAAGTGTAGGGACCATGTCTGAAAGAGGAAGATTGAGCAGAAGCAAGGTTTGGGTGAAGTTGGCTATACTCTTGACACGGTTACCACGCGCGCGTCTAAAGCCACATCATGTGCTAAAGCCTAACCCTGCTTCCGATAATAATTGAAGAAAAAAGCTATAACCACCCCGAAAATAGATAGACGCTGTTTTGGCAGTCAGCCTTCTCTCATAAAGGATTGGGGTGGGGCCGCATTTAACGGACCCATCAGAGTTCTGCCCGCCCCATTGTTGACGAGGCAGAGCAGGCTGGTAAAGAATACGATGACGAAATGGACAAAGTTTCCGTTGCCAAAAAAAAAAATCTTCTTCAGGCGCGAGCTTCACGGGCAAGGCATCCTTCCTCGGAGGTTGCTTCAATGTGTCGGAGGACCCCTACCGAATCTTCACGATCCAGAACTGTTCTTCCAGCGCAGGTATGAATAGCTTCGTTGTGACTGTCGGCAGATGAGAGTAATTCCTGATATACTAAAATCGGCACAAGCAACTTGACACAACGAGTAAGCTAACTGGAACTTGAAGGGAAGGCGTGCTTGTGCGTTGTTCTCCGTCCTGCGGTATTGGGTGATGCCGACTGGGAGCGCAAGTCAATGGTGCATTTCGGGTATCGAATGGAAGAGTTGCACTCACGGTGAAAGTGGTAATAGCAATCTGCAACACGTTGCCATACAGGCCTTGAGCGAGTACTCAAGCACAAAAGCAGAGGCAACAGCGGCAATGGGGTGAATTCTATCTCAGCCAGTAACGTAGCTCCTAAATTTGAGCTTCACGAGAGAAGACGTTCTGGAAGAAAGCTTGCAAAACATAGAAGAATAGCACTAGTAGATACAATGAGAAACAACTCTTCAACAGGGTACGAAGACATAAGCACCATGACCGAACTAGAGCCTAAAAACCGACAAATATGAGATTAACGGGGACGTGCATGGCCAAATTGGTAGGTAGGTTGTGACGGCGAGACGTCCCTTGCAAAGATGATACCACAATCTCCTGACCTGAATGAGCTAGGTTAGGAATATGGCGAGAAGTCCTGTTGCAGAACAGCGGGGCGATGCTTCCAACCGTATGAATCAACGAGGGAAGAAGGTTGACTGGCAGATGTCCGCCAAATTCTATTATCACGTGACCCTGGCACACTAGTACTGCATCGCCCGAAAATCTACACATACATAGCAGCAACGATGAGCACCAGCCTTTTCAATTTATACTACCCTTACTAAACTATCCTGGACCCCCCACCGTTTTTTAGGCGTTACTATCCCTTCACGACATGGCAACCAGGACACAACCACTAATCTCATGATCTCAATTTCAGGTCAAGCATAGATGTCATCGTCGGTTTCCGCTGCACCCCCTGGTGCAATGCTGCCGGTTTGGTACAAGACCCCCTTCGCCTTTTACAACCTCAGTAAACAACAATGACGCCCTTTGCGCGCAGCACCGCCTTTGAGGAGAGCCTTCTCTCCGGGCGGGAACAAACTGTACGCAGTTACCACCCTCCTCTGATCCATCCATTTCCTGTCCTTTGCGTTTGAATTAACATATAGCGGTTCGGCCTCTCCCCTTCCTTTATACATAGATTGAAAAGATGTATAGTGTTCCAGAGAGTTTCCTGGAGATTGAGGTGCGGAATCCGCAGACGCACGGTGAGTTCTGCTGCCGTTTGAGGGAGGGGGATCATGTTGGCTGATATATCCTCTCCCGTAGAATTCGGAAGGAAGATGTATACCGATTCCGGGATAGTATGCAAGGTCCATCTTCCCTCTCTCCCTTCCTTCCCCTCTTCCCCGCTTATCTTTGCCCTCCAGACGAACATCCCCGCCTTCAAACTACGCCATTCCCTCGTCCCCCGATGTTACTCGGACTTTGAAGCCTTCCGCGTCATCCTCGAGCACGAGTCGACGTCCCCCCTCTCCCTGAAAAGGTATTCACGAATCGCTTCTCTGACGAGGTCATTGAGAGCCGGCGGGAGAGGTTGGAGAGGTTCTTGAGCACCGTTGCGGGACATCCGTTGTTGCAGGTACGTTTCTTTCCGTGTGCTTGCTGTTGGGCCTGGCTTACTGGAGATGGTGAGGTAGACGGGGAGTAAAGTGCCCTGCGCGTTCTTGCAGGACCCTGCGTGGGATAGGACGCTGTGGGTTTGAACTTTGAAATGGTTGTTTGCGGGATGAGTATGGTATGGTATCAATAGGCGGGATAATGCTTTGACGGCGTTGCGTGTCGTCAGCGCGATCCTGGTTGGTAACCCATGTATATTATGGTCAGGTTATGGATATGTCGGATATGCCATCCCTTTCTCTCTTACTCCCCAACTTTCCATTTTCTTCATACTTGTTCCCCCTGTGACATGCTTTCATCCGTCCTGTCCGCCTCTTTTAAAAATAGGCTTTGGATCCTGTTCCGCCGCGTTTCTATTTATTTTCACTCGTACCGGAGCATGCATGTATATATATATATGTTGCAAGATTTTCGAACTCTTTGACGGGCCAACAGGACGCATATACTCAACATATAAGTATTTACTTGGATGGCGGACCGAAGCGGACACTCAAATCTCGATGGCATGACTGCGCCCAGCTTTGCTGCTTTGTGCGTCCTTAATCGATGACCGCAGCCTACATGGCAAATTCAGTGGAAATCCCACAAGATATCATCGACAGCGTCATTGCGGCACTCAGCGATGACAAGCGTTCTATCAAGCGATGTGCCCTGGTTTCTTCCTCGTTCCTTCCACCAAGTCGCAAGCAGCTGTTTTACAGCATTAGTTTCGGATCCAACGTTGAAGCTTGCGCCAAGCTTCATCAAGCCCTCATCCAAAATCCAGTCAATCAATCCTTTGTCAGAAGGATATTTGTCACTCACCAACATTGGGGTCCCAAACCTACTTTTGACAAGTCGTTACTTGCCATTCTCCAACTCCCATTCTGTCAACTGGAAGAACTCACGCTCTCCACTCTGAATTGGAGTCGCTTTAGCGGTGAACCAGTGAACGATGGGCTCTTGACTCTCATACATTCACCCACTCTCAAAATCCTCTACCTCAGAAACGTCCACAATCCACCAATTACCCTCTTCCATGGCATTGTCCATCTTAAGAAATTGTATCTAAGGGCAGTCTCGTTCGATTGTTCTGGTGGCGAGCAGCCAAGCTCGCCGACACCGGAGGGAGTGACGACAGCGGCTTCTCATACGGTGGTTGACCAATGTGTATGGTCTTTCTCAGACCCAACGCGTGGTAGGAGATTTTCTAAATATGTTTATTTCTCACTAATTCGGGTCCTCGGGACATAGATTGTCCGGCGGAGGGGCGATTCTTGCCATTCATGTCCCATCTGCGCGTTCTTGAAATCAACATCGACCCATCCTCCGCAACCATGTCTGACTTCGCCATCTTGTCCTTTTTGATGTCCTCTCTTTGTGCCAGTCTCACATCCCCTGCCACACTTGAACATCTCAAGCTCAACATCTTATTTCAAGGCAATGATAACTCCTTCGATCATGATTCATTTTACTGGGATTTAGGTCGCGATGCTGTTTGGCGCAATCTAGACTCCATTGTAACTCATCCGACTGGTTCACGGTTACAAAGAGTTGACATCGACATCAAATATTCCTTTCGTTATGACGACGATATTGGGGAACCCGACAACAATGAAATCTTGGAAGCCATCCTCAATGGTTTACCTAGACTTTGCGACAAAGGCATTTTGTTCATCTCGGCTAAGGCTTATAGATGACATGGTTTCATAGCTGGATACCTATGGGGTGATTTCATAATTGCATGATTGAGTGGTGTCTGTTTGCAATCTGTTTGACTCCCCGTACCTCCTGTTCGTTAGATGTACAAGGTTCTCCCACAGCGCGGTTACAAATACTTGTTTGGGGGATGAATATGGTTAGGCGGGAAAATCTTTTGACGGCGTTGCGTGTATCCTGGTTGGAACTGATGTATATCAATGGATACATCAGGACTCAAAACCCAACTTGTGTCGGCTATGCCCCTTTCTCTTACTCATCCACTTTCCATTTTCTTCACATGTACACTTGTAACCTCTGTGACATGCTTTCATCCATCCCGTCTGCCTCTTTCAAAAATAGGTTTTGGACCCTGTCTCGCTGTGTTTGTATCTACTTTCACTCGTTGCCATAAAGCTGCCTTTGACACATTTATTGATAAACGATACATAAGAGGAGCATTTTGTTGCTATGAAGTACAAATTTAGTACAAGCAAGTGGTAACCTGGGTCGTTGCCATGTCCGTCATTGAAAGTCGACCTGCCGTACATAACTTGGTCGCGAGACGCTCTGAACCTGGAGGGTGAGATTAGAAGCAATAGATTATAACCTAGGGGGCGAAGGGGAAGAAATGGGCGGAACAAGAGATCGCCGTTCGGTTCACTTGTGACCTGTGCATGCCTCATTGTCCTGCGCTACCTGCCAAGTGATTCCCCAGGACATCACTATCAAGTGGATGTTGTCCCGATGATGCCAGAAACACCATATTTAGAGTTCACCATCGCACCGTCCAATGTTAGGTAACTCATATCTTCAACGAGAGGGTAAGAACAGGCTAGCGGGTGCGCATCAGGTAAGCCAAAGGGACTGGCATGGAGAATGCAAAGAGGTAAAGCAAACGTAACCTAGAGGGAGCTACTCACCGTCCTCCCTGTCCCTCATTCCCTTCGGATTCTTTAACTTGGCGCCAAGTGTTGAACCCAAAGATGGGGCAGGAATCGAAAGGCCAAGGACAGTCAGGTTCACGCGATTAAGCTGAGGTGAAGAGTAACTCGTCGAAGAAAGGCGGAACACGTGATGGTGACGATTTGAAGCGTGAAATAGGGAATGTTTCAACTTATCGCAAAACCTCCCGAGTATCTTTACTTATTCGTCGAAGACCCCGGGCCTGCGATAGAATATTGTCGTAGGATTCCTTCTTTGGATTTCGCGAACTCGGATGTTCTGTTCTGTGCCCAAAATCAATGTGGAGACCGGCCGAAGAATGTTCGCCCTCTTTTCACTGAGCTTGACTTACAGGTTACAATGCACCTTATTGGGAGAGGTTGGTAGATACAAACGAAGAATCGCCATTATTCACCTAAGACTGCATCAAACGATCATGAATGGCGCGATTGACAATAACACCGACGTACCAATTGTCCAAGGCTTTCTAGTTTTTATCATCGAGCCGCGCCTATGGGCTATGGTAAGGCTTTGTTTAAACGTCCCGAGGGCGACCTACCGACCAATTCGGAATCTGTGCGGAGCCAATACGAGAGCATGCATATGACCTACAGAGAAGTGAGATAGAAGGTAAAGCAACCAAAGAACGTCAATAGTTGAGTGTAGAGAATGAATACGCTTCCGTGGCCTTAGAAAAGTTTTCAGGAACCAATGACAATACATTATCAGGGAGAGAAATCAACGTAAACGACATGAGGGACGTCGTAGCTGCAGGTATTCCAACCACGGAGAGTGTACGTCCGAACCTGGATCTTGGGTAGGTATCCAACCGACAAAAGCCGCGCAGCTCTCTCGCGGGATGAAGATGCATCAGCTAAGAGATTGACTAAGCGACCTTTCCTAACCGTGAGTGGGTATGCAGGCGGATGTCACATAGCAGGGTATGACGGTGGTGCATCGTGTGTCGTGGTTTGTGTATAAATACGACGGAGACGAGGGCAAAAGAGGAGCGGCAAGTCATCGGGTGGTAGAAAACACAGCAGCGAATGAACTTGGCTTGGTTGTAACCGACGACATTGATGACGACTGGGATGGAACATCAGCCCAAGGGGATGGTTCCAAAGGCTGATAAGGCTGGTATCGGGGTGTAGGTTGCGAATCTTCCTCGTCAAGCGAGGAAGGGGATGATGAGAGGGGGACGGTGGCCGACATAGGTTCAGGATATGGCGATGGTGACGGGGGTAAAGGCGGCAGGGATGAATGCTCTAGGTCAAGGGACTCTGGCCTCGATTTAACCCCGATCTCGGATGATGAGCGAGTATGTGATCGTGGACGAGCAACGAGGTCTTCAAGCTTGGGGGAGCCAACATTGTCGGTGGACCGAAGAGTGAAGTTTTCCCCTTCAATAAGACGAAGGGCACTGCGTAACGCCTCCTTCTCTTGCCGGACCTCTTTGAGCTCTTCTTCCGTCTCCGCCCGCTTCATACGTTCCGTCGCAACCATTTTGTTCGCCTGCTAGAGATGTGAGCGGTGAGAATGAATGACATTGCTGAATTGCGCACCTCCTCAAACAACGCTTGAGAAAGCGATTCCAGCTCAGCCTCGAGTGCTGCCTTTTCATCGATTATGGTCTTCTTTGCAGCACGTTCTTTGGCTAATTCTGCAGTCAATTCCTCCAGCTCCTTGACATGTGACGGGAGGGAAGGCATCGACGGTGATGACAGGGCACTTGATGACGTTCCCGGTCGGGCTGAACTGCTCGGACGGGATGGGGGAGCTGTAGAGCTACTGAAACGGAACTTGAAAAAGCGATTGTCTGTGTTGGCTGAGACTGGCGGCGACGGAGTCTCCACCGAGTAGGCATAGTCCATCGACTGCGACCGCTCTAGAGTTGAACGATTGTCGTCCCTGCCACTGGTCCGACGCCAACCCACGTCGCGTGATTGGGTTGAGCTCTCGCGTTTCAAAGCATCCTCTAGCATCTCGTTGTTTGAGATAACTAACTGAAGGTTGGATTTAGCAACGTTCAGCTGCACTTCAAGCTCAGCTTGAGACTTGTACGCATCGCTGAGAAGCGTACTCTGTACGCGGGTCATGAGCGATTCGGCTGGTATGAAAAAGAGAACGCACCATCTCTGCCACCCGATTGATCACCATGTCTAGCGCTAGTTTGAGGTCGTCCTCCTGCCCATGTGTCCTAACCCGACGTGCATCGTGGAGTTCCTCCTCAATCTTCAGAAAAAGAGGATCCGACGATGACTTCTGTTGGGTCGCGTTCAAACTTTGCGGTCTAGCCTGACCATTCGCTTGCAAGCTCGATGGGAAGTGTAGCATGAATCCTAGATAGAAGGCGGCAGCAACGATGGGCGGAGAGTTCAGGTGATGGAAGAAAAGAACCAGGTGCTCGCAGCTCGGTAGAAGCAGAATCGCGTGATCGGACTAGATTGTACGTATCTACTCAATCAATATCACCTCAAGAAGAACGTCGATACGAGGAGAAAATCCTGATCAAAAGGGTATACAGCATTATATTCAACGAAACAGAATACAGGAGAAAGCATTAGAACGATCATGCAAAACGTAGCGCACCCTCGGTAATCATCGTTACAGCTGTAGCGTTGGGCATTATCACGCAGTCTCAAGTCTTCATTGACAGGTGCGTCATTCAATCCCAAGAAAGCTGCAGTATACTTAAAAGCAGGTACTGTACTAATACGACCATGCCTTCGCATCACGCATCACAGAGGTCTCTGAATGAAGTGAAGTGAGCGTGATGTCACACATCACACTGGCTTTTGAAGCCATTCCTGGCATTTTACAGCTAACTGCATAATCGTAGACCATATCTAAATTTTACTTTGTGCGCTTTTATTTGTACAAACAACCATATTAGGTAGAACGCCCTTCCAAGTTCCAACCGCTCCACCCTTATGACGTGCGGGGCGGGATTGGAGCGTTTGGAGCAACTACCGGTGCTAGAATGTGGAGCAATAGGCAGCCCGCGCGCATATGGGCATCATGGTTTACATAGCCACGGCCTAAAACGGATGTTTATGCACAACCAAAGGCGCAAAGTGAAATTTCAGATGTGGTCTACGATTATGCAGTTAGCTGTAAAATATCCATTTTTTCTAATTTTTCTGGTGCCTGCGGCGCCCTAGCCATGTA
This sequence comes from Laccaria bicolor S238N-H82, assembly GCF_000143565.1. Lineage (NCBI taxonomy): Eukaryota > Fungi > Basidiomycota > Agaricomycetes > Agaricales > Hydnangiaceae > Laccaria > Laccaria bicolor. The sequence goes on along the minus strand of NW_001889931.1, from coordinate 133,474 downwards.
AACAGCACTCGGCATATTTCATCTACTTCTAACAAGATTTGTCCCACCATCTAAGATTTTTCTGCATGTACAACATTGTTTTAAATTTCAAATTGACGATGGCCCCTGTTCGGACGAAGAGCTCATACTCTTCGTCACACATCACATCGGATATTGAAGTCATGAAGAGATGGTCAAAACGTGTCACGCCCAAAAGGGCCAGAAGAGATGGTCGTATTAGTACAGTATTGTTTCGGCATCGATGTTTCTGGTTGAGCAGGCGAGTCTCAGAGCACGCAAGCTCAATTATAGAACGACACCGGAAGAAAGTGTGGGTGTCGAAGGCGACAAAAAAGTCAACTGTGAAATATATCAACTTCACATTCACTATTCTGAAATACATACCACGGATGCACAAACGACAGATCCCTTGGCGAGTTCACTACTAGTACTGGCGGCCCGCCTTTTGGGACCCACAGAAGGCTTGCACCCAACTTGCACCGAGCCTACACAAAAAAATGTAAGGCTGCTCTCATTCTGTCAGAGTAACATCCTGAGTAGTTTGCACAGGCTTGACCGTATCTCTTTCCATGAGGATATACAAGAGGAGACACACACACACAGATGAGGAGTAGGACACATCATGTGAGAAGCGACACACCTGGTAACAATGTGTCGTTCTTCGTGATTTCGCATTTTCGAGTGTGCCGTGCATAAATTCGAAACTCCGTTACGAGCGTGATGAACGCTGTCACGACTTGGTCACGACCGCTTTCTCATCACCACCACGACCACCATTTGCTTGCCTGTGCCCCACCACCCCCCACGCTCTCTTCCTCCTCACCTCGCACCCCTGCTATGGCCGACAAGGGCCGAGAGAACGGTTACGGGCCCCTTCAGGTGAGTTCCGACTCTGTTCAGCCCCGTATTTGCTAACAACCCACCCCCCATTACCTGGCGAATGCCCAGCAGGGCAAAGCCGGGCGCTCCTCCCACCTCACGCCACGTCCGCCCCCAAATCAACTCCCCTCGCAAACGCAACCTGTGGACTACGACTAACCGCCTGTGAAAACGCCCACAAAACCACCCAACTACCCACGGCAACAACTCAGCGCCCAGGATAAACCACCCACGCTGACGGAATCGGCTCACGAAAATGCCCCAACAGACGGAATCCAGTGCTGAGGCCCATCGACGAGGACCCAGCGCCACTTGGCGAACCAACAGGCAATACAGCACCGTACAGCCAGGTGCGTACCCCGCGCCTCCCCACTAAACAGCCCCGAATGACAGCGAAAACGCCAGCGCCCTCTCCGATGAGGCCACCACTGCGTCTCACTCGACCACGGCCGCGGAGACCACATGTTGACACCCAGATGTGCCGAAACTAGGCTGTCGACGGTGAGAATTCTTGGTAGGTACATTCCGGGGTCGCGATGTTGCTCCCTCTCTTAGAATCTATGTATAACTTAATGTATAGTAAGTAGTGTAAGGAATAAAACTTATAATGTCAAATTTTACGTGAGCATGGAGAGGCTGATTTCGACTTAACCACAGAATTTTTGGTGTATATGTACTCAATATCTAATTTGGCCGTCACACATCAGATTTTCAATCCAAAAAGGGAACATTGTGGCGGAATTTATCGAAATAGTATGGATAAGATTCGACACACATTCCTGAATAAGTGACCGACATTTGCCATCAATGTGTTGAACATTGGACGGTGTGTCGTTCTTCATCACGTGTGTCGTATTTCATTTCTGTGTGTGTGTGTCGACTCTTGTCCGTCCTGTCTTTCCATCTAATGGCCACTGCTCTGACCATCTTGGATGGCCCGTTTTGGCTTTACTGGCACTTGCTTCGCCAAGCACCCCCCATTCGAGTAAGTTACCTACCACTCAAGCTCAGCCCTTGTATACAATACTCATGCAGCGATGCCAGAGCCCAGAATCTGATACCTGGACGGACGAGGAGATATCCGCGCTTTCGATTCTACACCATATCTCGAGAGTACAGACGACAAGATTGTCCAGATTTCAGAAGACACAGTCGTGAAACACTGCCACAGGTGGGAATCTACCATCTCTGAAGCACTCGCCATGGACCTCATCTGGAAGCAAACCACAATTGTTACCCCACGAAAGAGACGCATCATAAGACATCTTAACCCAGAAGGAGATGGTCTGATAGTCATGGACTTCGTGCAAAATGCCCAACAGCTCCGGGTCGCCTGGCCCTCGTTGTCTTTCTTTGGGAAGCTCAAAGTCGTTCTGACAATGCGCCTTTACCTCCGTCAGCTTCAACGCGTTCAGTACCCTCCGTCTAACAACACTCCTGGTCCGCCAGGTCCGAAACCCTTCTGGTGCGACGGCCTTCAGTTCGGCTTTGACCCGAGAGGTCCATTCCCAACAATCTCCGCCCTCGAGGCTTATTTTCGACAAGAACATGGCCACGCTGAACACCGTGCGTCGTTGGGTCAGGCACCTCCCCTCAACTGCGAACCCCTTGATACCTCGGCATTTGCCTCGTTGGTTTTTACGCACAACGATTTGAACATGCGCAACTTGCTGCTAGACGATCAGCATGTGCTATGGGTCGTTGATTGGGGGTTCTCAGGGTTTTATCCGCCGTGGTTCGAGTATCTTGGCATGGTATATGCCTCGCAGAAGGACCGGGATATGGAGAGTTGGAAGGGGTGGATTGGACATATGGCTGAGCCGGCGTTTGAGATTGAAGAGTGGATGAAAAGGATAGGCTATTGCCTCATAGGCATGTAGAGTTGTACAGTCGAGTAATGTCATTCTGAGGACTGTAAGAAAACGGTGAATGGATGGTGGAGCAGTAAATTTGAGCATAAAATTGAACAATGAAAGACAGAGTTACTGTAAGTAGTGCCGGGGCAGAGTCAGAAGTTGGGATGGACCATGAGATCTTGAGAAGAGAAGGAGGTACCAAGCAGTGCCTTTCGCGTGACTGAAGGGGTGAACTCCACTCTTCGGTTCACCGAACGGCGAAAAGGTTGGCTTCCCCAGAGGAGAAGACCTCGTTTCTTGTCCACGATCACATACAAGCTCATCGTCTGAAATCGCCGTTAAGTCGAGGCCAGAGTCCCTTGATCTAAATTATCCATCCCTCCCTCCTTTACCCCGTCAACACGCCCTATCCTGAACCTATATCGGCCACCGTCCCCCTCTCTACATCCCCATCCTCGCTTGACGAGGGAGATTCGCAACCTACACTCCGATACCAACCTTATCAGCCGTTGCATCCATCCCCTTGGGTGCCAGAGTTCTTTGAGCTTTTCTTCCGTCTCCGCCCGCTTCATAAGTTCCGTCGCAGCCATTTTGTTCGCCTGCGAGAGATGTGAAAGGGAAGAATGAAATACATTGCTGAACTGCGCACCTCCTCAAACAACGCTTGAGAAAGCGTTTCGAGCCCAACCTCAAGTGCTGCATTTCATCGGTTATGGTCTTCTTTGCAGCACATACTTTCGCCAACTCTGCACGTTCCCGGTCGAGCTGAACTACTAGGACGGGATGGGGGAGCGGTAGAACCACTAAAGACGATCAGCGAAAGTCAGGGTATCGAAGGCGACAAAAGAGCCGATTGTACATACCTGAATCATGATACGCTCAGTCTTCAGAAAATGCTACCAGCCCCAAAAGAAACTGGCTCCGGCAAGTCTCCCATTCCGACTTCCAAAGTCAAGTGAGCAACGCAACTCGGTAATTGCTGACTTTAGAAAGTCGCACCGGGTAGCGCGTTTTGCCACTCAATGCGGAGGCAATTTCCAAGTCCTCCTTTGTTCTCCAAATCTGATTGGTACAACAACAATCACGAGCCCTTCCCTCACTCAACTCGATGCCAAATCCCCCTTTCAACCACTAGAAACATTGGTTCAAGGCAGCGCAGAAATCCGGACCCCATATCCCACTCCAGTCTTCAAGCTTCAAGAGCGGTAGGTCAAGGAATCTGGATCGGTCTTATCCTAAAGACGCGAGGGATCTTTGAGACATATGCACGAAGAAAGTTTCTACTGTCCATTGCCCTCCTCTCCAGGATCAGGAGGCCTTCGTTGTCTTGTCGTCCCCGTTTCTGTAAACGGGCAGTAGTTGCCTGCGACGACTGTCAATCAGGGATTGAGGTGTATTCACGCGCACATGACTACTGAGACATGAAATTATTCGCGGAAGCGTTGGAACGAAAGGGTCGATACGAATCCCTCGTGGAGTCCCCTGCAGCAGCAATTTGAAAACGGTGGCGCTGGATCCGTTCAACAGAATGGATCCTTCAAATCTGAAGGATGCCAACCGTAGGAAGCAGTCCTGGGCCACACCTGCGTCTTCAAGGGTTCCTCAGCCGGAAGGACATGATGCGCTCATTCATTGGAAGGTGTACTTCCGCAAACACGATGCCAGCTCTGGTGATCGGTTATACAAGTCGTACAATCTCTGGCAATCCATCGTTTGACCTGCGTAATGCAACGAGCATTGGCATCAGCAAATACACAAATCGTTTTACCGGGATTCTAGGAACGTAACTCGCCTCCGGGGAACGGCCCAACATATGTCTAGCCTACGCCCTTGCTATGTTGGTGACTCGATATCCGGCTACAAATTGCTTTTATGCAGCGCCCGGGTTCCTCTTGAAAGGCAAAGATGGGTTTAACGAACAATCTTGGGCAGCGGACACCTGCAAAGAATCCTTACTTGCGGGGGAGGGCGTCTGCTTGCAACGCTCGTCATCGACGACCGTAGGAAGCGCTTCCCGCTCCGATAAGTCAATTCCTCGATTCCCTGTTCAAATCAAGTGGGTTCTCGCGCGGTATCCCTGTAGAAATGGAGTTTCATACTTGGCGAAACAGACTTCTGTCAACGTTTGGTCAACGTGCTCCCATGACTTCACCGCAGGCTCTGGTGCTGATGCCCGATCGTAGCGAACGATCCAATTCGTGTTTGAAACAAATATCCGACTGGTTTCGTTATGCCCTTGTTCCGCATTTCGGCCACGGTTGTCGTCGCTTTTTGTAAAGCTTGAAGGATGCCTTGCGGGTGACGGTTGTTTGGTTGAAAATTACGTGGACCCACATGGACCCACATCTTTAATTGCTTTGACACCGAGCTCGCCGGAAAGGTCACCCTCATTTATTCAGAGCAGGATAATTCTCGAGGTTTGGTCTATTGATTATTCAAGGACTTTCAGCGGCTTGAGTCGGCTCCCAGAATTATTTTCCCTTCTCCGAGCAGTTTATATAACTCAGACGCGAAAACGCTCTTCCGACTCGCAACTTCGGTGAATAGCGCACCAGCGGGCTCTTCCGTCTCGCACGCACTCCTTTTGTTGTTCTTCGTGAGAATTCTTTTCAAAAGGCTCCTGGCTGACTGATGCTGGTCACTCAAACTTTTGACATTTGCGTCCGGATTAGGATGGCCGTGCACAGAACTCGTTAAAAAGGCTTGACTCTTGTTGTATTCTCTACAAGCACCCCCACGATTTCTCACCTCTGCACACCAGCAACCATGGAAGCCATTCGCAAATTCGTACCCTCTCTTGGTCGTTCAGCATCCAACATCCTCGAAGTTGACGTTACGAGGGTCTTAGTGGAGACCAGTAGCCACATGGATCGATTACGAGAATATACAAGAGACGACGAGTATGAAGGACGATATGCACAGTACGCCCCTAGAGCAATTTTTCTTGCACTAGTCCCCCCACTGACGGTATCATTTGCTAGATTGTGCACACGTTACGAAACCTTGAAAGTATCGCCTAACCCATCAACCGACGAGGTGAAGGAGCTGCTACGCGATCTTGAGAAATTTTGCGATGCGGCCCGCCTCCGAAAGGTAGATATTCCCCCCCGTTCAATGACACCCGTTAATTCCTTTCCTTTCCTTCCAGGACGAAGAAATAAGAGCGATTTTGGGCTGATGGGTGTTCCCGCGATCGCACGATTAACACAGACTGCTTTTTTTTTGCCACTGTATCTTCAAACAGTCATACCCCGAATTTCATATCCCATTTATCAATTCTGACCCGTCCGTTCTCGGCGCATCAGAGGGCATGAAAAACCCTCCCCTCAGAGTCGGCTGACCTGATCTATGTGAGGTAGAACTACGTCGATATCGCCTCACCAACGCCTCATGCAATGTGACGGAGATTACAGAATTTTTGAAAATACTTCCGCTCGTCGCTGGGATGAAACTGGGTTCGAATATGGATTCTCTGTACCTTTTACAGTCTTTTACGGACCCACAATGACGTCTGCAATATCGTTTGTGCAGAGTGCAGGAACAGGTCTATGGAAGGACCCTCTTAATCATCAGCTTGGACCACTCTTTCTTTCTACGAGAGTCATGCTGAAAAGACGAATTTCAAATGCAATGCATCCGAAAGGTTCGTGTCTTTGGGCTCTTGCGCTAAGGATCGAGACTTGAGACGGAGATATGACGATGGTTGCTGATGTGTGTTCGTTTTGTTGAGTTGACCCACTCCGAATTTTCGTCAAGAAGTACAACGTTTGACGGACTGTTTTATATTCAATCACAACTCCCAATGCTCTGGCGAATACCGCAGCTACTGTGCATGAAAAAGAAATTGATCAAAGCTATGATTAGGGGCGTCGGCAATAAGAGATCAACAAACTCCTGACATCAATCTCTGGCAGTTTGGCAAAGATACTTTACTGCCCGCCTAGCTCAATCGGATAGAGCGTCAGACTTTTACAATTGTAAATCTGAAGGCTGCGAGTTCGACCCTCGCGGTGGGCTTATATAACTAGGACTTTCTTTTACTAAGACCTTCTCCAAACCTTTTCTTGACAGATTCTGAAAATATGTACGTAGTTGTTGTCGAGTTGGTGTCGAGCCTTTCTCTCAACGCCTGTTACTTTCAAACTCCGACGTTCATACCAAACTTCAACTTCAACTCCTCCTTCAAGTTTTCTCCAAGTTTTCTCCTCAATACGGGATAGGTCCGGAATTATCGAGGTAAGCAAGTACGTCAAAGTCATCTATAGTTTATTTAGAATCTTTCTCCTTCAGCACGACCAAGGAACTCAGTTACTGATACCCAGATGAGAGTTGAACAGTACCGTTGTGTATGACCGTCCGTTGTTGAAATTACGCGACGCTGTTGGGTGAAGCTGGCAGCGCCTGCGCCAACACAGTCACAACTGAAGCCATTTGAAGTGCGTCTACCAGTCTCATCCAATTTATCATAGTACTATGACGGGCACCAGTGTGCACAGTCTCAAATAGCGATCGTATGCCTCCATATTCTCCCTGTGCCACGTCAATATTCGGATACGGTCCCAAGGGATACGATGACGACGAATAGGTATCATGTGCCATGTCCTTGACCCTAGAAGAAGCACACTCTTCAGATTTCTTCGCGCATTCCATTTCCTCCACCACTTGAACCTCCGTTTCCTCGAGCACGCACAACACGACGGCAGCTTCAGATGCGAAGGACGAACGAGGAGAAGGTTTCATAAATTTTCTCCCTTCCCGTCACCCTCGCTCCATCCCGTTGCCTGTATGTGTGCGGAAATGCGATCGCGCAAGGTGTCACTTGTGCACATGATGACGCACGTTCGTGTTGGGATACGTGCTAAATCAGGAAATCTATTCTTGTCAGTCGCCCGCCAAGCTAACCTCCATGGCTGGACCTTGAGAGTGAATTTCAAGACATTCTTAGTAAAGTCTCGACATAACCTAGACTCTCCTCCTTGTCATGTCCGCCGCCCCATGACCTCGACAGGCATTGATATATTGGTATCCAAGACCTGCGATCTTGACGTTCAATTCCACTTGGTGTGTTCTATCTTGCAGTTGGATGGACACCATTCTCAGCTCACCCCCTCATAGGTGCAGCGCCGGCTATGTACCCTCCACTACCACTGTACGCCGTTCCAAAAGACGGTCAACGGGCGTCAACAAACGCAACCACTGCTGCCGTTGCAATAGAGCCCCCACCAGCACATTTGGCAATTCCCGACTACAGTGCACTTGAGAATGGAAGTGCCTCTGCAACTACGGAAGACGCTGCCAGTCTGCATCCCCCTGCGATCTCATGCACTCAAGGGGACGACTCCGATCTTCCACTATATCGGAACGTTAGCGAGAGGCTGCCGGCTTACACCTCGAGACCCTCTCCTCCAAGATTCGGAGGTCACGAACCCAGGACACTTCCCATGATCTTATTCAAAATTGGTTTCTGTTCGTTTCTTCTGCTTCCCCGCCTCCGTCTTACTCACTCAGCTCTGCACAGGTTGTCCGCCCATGTGGATCTTGGGCGCCTCTTTCGTTGTGGTCCAATGCCCCAGCAAGTGGTATCCGTATCCCTACCGACATCCATGGTTGGAGGGACAACAACGAACGGAGGCGGAGAAAGCGGCGTTCATGGCTCATGTGCGGGTGGTGGAGGTCATGTGGGCCAGGCGCTGCTTCATTGCATTGGGGATGGTTTTGTGCTTTGCGTTGGCGGCGGGTGTGACGGGGTTTGCTATCATGGATGCTGATAATAAGATCTCCTGATACCCCACATGGGTGGTGGCGGGGTTGGCTGATTTTCCCTGCACAAGTCGTGCTGGCTTCTTGGTGGTCACATTTCGACGTCGATCAAGCTTTCCCTGGTCAAGATCCCGAAATGCCTGCCAGAGCCGATACCGGCTACAACGATCGCGGTCCTTGGTGCCAGTGTTGACAGTAACCGACAATGGAAGATGTGGTCGCAATGTCCCTCCTCATACCCTGCCTTTCCATCTCCTAAAATGACATTCATGCTCCTTACTCATGACCCTCTCCGCTCTGCACCAGAATCACCGACGTCATTCATAGCGTTTTACATTCACTATCCGGTTGTAGAATGCTGCATAGGATCGCGATGCGCAGTCATCAGGCTTTACCGAATTACTCGAGGACTGCTTGTTGACTTCACCCAGCTCGGGTGGCGTCATGTTCGGCGGGAACGTTCTACCTGTATTCTGCGTAGGAAACGAAGCAATAACGGAGTTACTTTGGTCTATGCAAGCGCTGGACCTGGATATTGATCATGACTACTCGAACAGCAGCCCAAAGCCAACTCGACGCCCACCTGCACACAATCCGGTCAACCCACTTAACGTATCCAACCTCATCTTCCCTGACGGTTTTCTCCAGACTTACTTGCTTATTATACATATAAGCTACTTATGACAGATACCGCAATACATGGACGATTTAAATCAAATAGCAAAATATGCTAGTGAATTTAGTATGCACTCCCTTTGCCTGTGAAACCTTGAGGAAAGATTTGTTTGAACAATTCCGGATAATGTCGCTCTCCAACATCCGGATGGCTCCTAGTGAAATAAAACATACCGTTTAGTATACAGCTAATTGACATGATGATTCAGACACAAACTTTATACGTCCAATGAGGCTGACTTTGCCCGACGGTTCTTTGTCGAACTCGGAGAAATTGACGGCTGGAAAGGGATGTGACCATGTGTTCTAAACCTTCAGGCGCGAAACAGGGAGTCTTACAGTCAGTCGCGGCTACCTTGCCCCTTTGGTCCCGAAGTTTCAAAATTTCCGGAGGGACTGTAGCGTTCGTCAATCGATATCACTCGAAAGGAAAGATTGTAAGAAAAAGATATCTTACAATCGAGCACCTCGTTCGCAAGTTGCACACCCAAGCCAATGCTCTGAAAGAAGGGCACCGAATATCGAGGTGTTGTCAACCCTTTAGGCGAAATAACACGATGGGACGTTGCGCGAGCCAATCCTCGTGTTACGAATTCCAACGCTGATACAAGAAATGATAGTCAGTGTGTCGAGAGGCAGTTGCAAGGTAGAGGAGAAACTACCTTTTCCGATGTTGACAACGAAAGTGCCCGGTATGGGCGGTGCGTCAATCCACTGTCCTGAAAGATTCTGGACTTGTAGGCCACGGTGTGGCGACGCTTGTAAGAGCTAAAATAGCGTCCATGGTAAATACCGCGTGCAAATGGGAAATGACGAATAGACACTCAACGAATGTTAGGAATCCCCCATCGTAATGGGGACCCACGCCCTGGTCGTCATCACCTTCGTTGACCACGGGATACCGTACAATCTTCGACCGATGTTGCATTAGCTCGTCGGTGTCATAGAAGTGCGCAAGCCCGTTCGGAGGGAGACCGAACGCCTCTGCGAGTAAGGAACTAAGCTTGTAGCTGAGGTCTTGAACCTGGTCCAGGTAACGTTCCATAGTATCCCTAAATCCCGGAATTAGGTCTTCATCAGGCCACTGGGTCGCGCGGAGTGAACAAAAGACTCATTCGAAAGTGATAACGAAACATACACACCTGCGAAGGGCCCCAAAGACGATAATACTCCGGATCTCCCTCCTTCCACCTACAAACATGCCTCGTCGCAAAATCGAATTGTTCCCTCTGATCCACTTTCCCCTTCGTCAACTCGGCCCCTAACCTCGAATACCCCAGAAAATGCTCCGAATTCGCCATTCGAATTTTGTCCTTGGCTTCTTGAGGCAACGCAAAGAGTTTCGGGATGTATTGGGTTAGAGAATCGATGTCGGTTGTTGATACGGGGTGATTTGAGAGGTAGAGAAAGCCGACGTTGATGAGGGCGTGTTGAAGTTGCGCGATGAACTTGGGTCGTTGAGATGGTGAGTCAAGTAGAGAATAGTCGAGAATTGGGATGCTTGAGAAGTCGGAGGCTATCGTAGAGTCCGACATGATGAGAATAGGAAGCAGCGAATTGTAATCATCTGAAGGGCGCTGGTTATGCCAAGGTTATGCTGAGATGAATTGTGTGAGATGACGCAACTGCAACAAATATGCACGTTCTTATGTTATTTGTCTCAAAACATTCACCACAACATTTTGAAAGCGACGCTCACCTGTGATCACGAAATATGGAAGGGCAATTTCTGTACTACAACTCTTGTACAACTGGATCCGGCGTTGTGAAGACACTAAGTATTTTCAAGATACGCCTCCAACGAAAAAACTGCTGGATTGCTGGTGCCGTGTTTTAACACTGTTGACGACCGGTCTCTCGAGGTCATCCACCGGTACAGTGAACCAAAACAGATCGGAGACTAGGCGTGGCCTATCCAGAGGCCTGGATGTCTAAACGGAAGGCGTTGACCAGGCGGCCTTTGAGAGGGGTGATGTCCTCCGATTTCTGCAATGGCTCGACTTGGGCTAAGTACGGCGCAAAATAAATTTCTGAGCTCCGTCCAGGCTTTCCACGAATTGTTTCGCCGGGCACTTATCCGTTTTTTCGAAATGCGAAGTGAAAGCAAACTGTGAAGCAGGCAAGCCAGGTATTTTTCAACATCTTCGCCCCGATCTCCACCAGAATTGCACATCAAGATCCAGTGCTTGTCCAGCCAGAGACCAGGATGCCGAGTCTTGTTGGGACAGTGCTTTAAAAAAAACACCCTCCTTTGTCTGCTAAAGTGGGGCGAACCACGTTGGATATTGCCTTCGACAAGGTATTCATAGGTCGTAAAATAACTCGTTGTTTTGCGCTTGAACATGGACCCAACCGCCGAGAGGCCGGCCCAGGAGGGCAAGCAAGACACCCAAAAGGTACCTCACAAGAATTCTTCCGGCTCAACAACGCATCCGTGATGCAGACGCTGGTGCCAGGGAATGCGATTATTTGTTAGTTTTTGGTTTGGGGTGAAGACTTTCACCTTCGTGATCGCAAGTTGACATCAACCAAATGAAAGCTTGGCTGAGAAATGGCCGCGAAGAGGTATGGGTGAAGCGGCAGGCTTTTCTCCTCTCACGTGGGTACCGTTCACGACCGCGATATGACCCAGATTGGGTGCCATCTTGAACGGGGCGGAAAAGTTCATACTATTTGATGACCTCTTTTATCGGAAGCCTGAGGATGCCCTACGAGCTGGGTACGTTCCTTCGGTTCTATCTACCCGATCTAGGTGTATCGACTTATGTTTGTCAGACCTGCAGAATAATGGACGCAGTCGGAATTCACGATGGTACTAGGGTTGTCATCGAGGAATTCGCCACTTGGAAAGAAGAGATCCCAATTGCGTTGTACCTGTCATCGGAGGCCTTGCGCAAGGATCCTAGGAATTGCGCTATACCGATACTGGACGTCTTACTCCTCCCAGACACTGATGAAATTGCCTTGATGGTCATGCCTATGCTTCTTGGCTTTGACGAACTCCCGTTCCGACGTGCAGGAGAAGTTGCCGAAATGTTTCAGCAATGGCTGAAGGTAGAGTTAGGCGCAATTTTCCATGAGGTACAGTTACAATCCTGCTTTATCAGGGCAGCGAGCTTATGCATGAACATAACATTGCATATCGGTGTGATACTTTTACTTCCTCAAACCTCCCATTTGCTCATGCCCTTCCTAGTGATGCATGTTGGTTCAATCCCATAATGGAAACCTCTCGGGTGATACCAGCTGGTTTTCATTTTGGGGACTGGCGAACTGTTGACGGCGTCCGCCCAATCATTTGGCGCGATCGCTGGTCGGTCAGACCGGTTAAGTATTTTTTCATCGACTTTGATTTATCCCTTCGCTATTCCTCCAAGAATAATTGCCACGAGATCGGGCAAATTGGCCAGGATCGTTTAGTGCCCGAAATGTCGACCCCTGAAATTCCATATGATCCTTTCAAGGCTGATATCTACCAGCTAGGGAAAGTTATCCTCAAAATAATTTCTGTGCGATTTCCGCTGTGCTTGCTTTGTGACGTGATATCTGAATGATGATTTAGGAATATGAGGGCCTTGAGCTGTTTAATGTCATTGGGGAAACCATGAGTAAGGCCAACCCGGATGAGAGGCCCCTTGCATCTGAGGCTTCCGAGCAACTAGCAACTCTCATCCTCAGTCTGACTCCATTAACTTTGAGACGCAGGGTCTGGAAGATTGGTGATTTGAAGCTTGGTTCTGTTGATCGCTTTTTTGTCAAATATTTTGGTGCAAGACGGTTTTTTTAAGGCCATCAATTTGTAGGATCTGAACATAATTTTTCTTTCTTTTTTTCTCTTTCTCAAGTCACAATGGCGGTGTTGACGGACATTCTGGAGTCGATCGACCCAATTGAAAGCACTTTCTATCATCCATTGTTACTTGTGCTAATTTATCTTTGCAGTGTTCAGTATATTTACACCGAATATTCCTCTTTTTTTTATTTTAAAAAAAGCACACTTTTCCCTCCGTCGTCCGACGACTCTGATTCCCCAAGTGATCGCATGGGCTGTGCGCAAAGACCTTCTTGAGTTGAAGGCAGTACTGGCATTCAATGCGCAAAACTTCTTGAAAGCTAGTGAATCATGGAACAATACCAAGCTCCAAACACCGTTTTCATTAATCGATAGATCCCTTTTGAAAGATAACGCTCAGCGCTTTTGTTTTGTAGTTCGTACACAAATTCTTTTGCAATGAGAGAACACGCAAGGAAGGAAGAAGAAAAGGCACGTAGACCAGACAAGCCGAGAGAATTGGATAGAGGGAAAATTGACATCAGTACAGTACGAAATGTCAGGTCAATCATGGCACGTCTTTACAATCAGATGGCCTCTGTCCCACTGGCAGGGCAGTTACGGGAGATGTGGCTGGCATCGGGTCAATCAGCAAAGGTCAAAGGCGATAAGGCAAGCAAGCTCACCATTCTGACCCGCGAGTATAACAAGCCCGCTTCTGTCATGGGGGCAATCCCTGCTGATGTGTCCCTAATAACACAACTTCATCAACTGCCTCTCCTACAAAACTGAGAACACACAAGGAACTCACGACGCCAGAGCAGTTGTAGCACTTAAATCCCTGGAAACAGTCGCGCGAACAGTGGCCTACACCACCGCAAGCATAGCCTATATTGTCCTGAATCAGCATTCATCTCTACTAGATAGCTTAAAACGAGGAGAGCATACCAAGTCTTCTGTGCACCACCACCAAACGCTCCATAATGGCCTCTACCTTAGTATACGCCTCCTCCCCCTCCTCCTCCACCCCTCCCAGTCGACTCAGGGCACCGTCCCCGACTTTGCCGCACTGATAGCACTCAGCACCTCCGCCAGCAGACAAGGGGGCCAGCCCACGGGGGTTAAGCCCCTCATCTTCATCGTCCTCGTTCAGATCATCATGGGACCCCTCCTCCTGAGGAGCTGCGTAGTGAGTGCTACTTTGACATTGAGGACGGCCGGGAAGGAAACCTCTCGGGGGGGGGGGTATGCGGCAGTTGGTCCCTGATATGGGTAGCCGTAATTCTGTGGTTGCGGTCGATAAGGAAACCCAGCGGGCGGACCGGAACGGGCAAAGGGCGTCGGAGGTCGAGATCACTGACGCTGATAGTCAAAGTCGTTGACCGTGCCCGCGTGAAGGTTCCTCGAAGTGCCTATATACATCACGAAATAGGCATTCAAATCTCAGTCGGGGTTCAAGAATTACGAAAAACTGACGTGTGCAGAAGTCGTTTGCTGAATGATTCTTATGCACGTTGTTATACGACCGATTCGTGGTATTCAGCGGGTCATAGTTCGTCGTCCGGCGGCTCGAATCGTTGATGGTCATATCTCCAGAAACGGCGCTGAGGGTGAGACCTTTGGTTCTGGCATTCCGAGCACCTTCGATAACAGACACGCAGGAAGGCCGCAATTTCTGATTTCCGGGTAGAGGGCCATCTTCGACCTCTGCTCTGGCAGAGAGTCGGATGATATACTCGCTGAACCGTTTCAATTTTTCTTGTAGACCCAGGGAAAAGTTATGAGAACCTTGATAACACCAGAGTCAGGCATCCTCACCATGCTCGTCTTGACAATATCAAACGCCCACTAAATCCGACGTGGAAGGTCTTGCACTGTATACGGCGTCCAATCATCATATCCTGACATTCGCTTTACACGTCAAATCAGGTAATGAAGTTCATGGCTCACTGAGTCTCGAATCACAGAGCACCAGTCGTCACCATGAACAACTACAACCTTTGCTTTGAGGCACTGTCAATGGACAGGCAGTATCGGGCAGTATCACATACCTTGATATCGAATGGTGCCTTTGTAACGGACGTGACCCTCACATATCACTCCTTCACAGATCTCGGTTCCAATCCTCTCGTCTTCGCGCTTACGCGCTCATCACCTTTCGGCCCATTCTCAAACTCTTACGCGTCGCATACCCCTGGACATCACACTTCCTACCTACCTCCCATTTCACATGGACTTTCTTCCCCTTGGCCTTAGTAACCAGTCCCCTATTTCATTACCCTTGACCCTACCTACCTACAGTATATAAGGACCTGTCTGTATCCCGTAGATTCCCGAGAAGCGAATACAGAGTCATTAAAACGGTCTGTTGTTCGCGTGTGCCGATTCCCCTCAACAAATGTGACCCCTGTGACCAACGTGACAGCACCAGCTCCGCCACTTCCCAGTCACGGAGTCACGAAATCGTCACAGCCTTGCAGGTGCCAGGGAATGCGATTGTTTGTTAGTATTTGAGTTTGAGTGGCTTTCAACTTCGTGATATTGCAACTTAACATCGACCAAATGAAAGTTTGGATGAGAAGTCGCAGCGAGGAGGTATGGGTGGAGCGGCAGCCTTTTCTTCTCTCGCGTGGGTACTGTTTACGACTGCGATATGACCCAGATTGGTTGCCATCTTGGACAGGGCAGAAAAGGTCAAAACTCGATGACATTTTTGATCGCAAGCCGGAGGATGCCCTCCGAACTGGTATCGAACTCGTACATTCCTTTGGTTCTGTCTACCCGATCTAGGTGTATCAACTTATGTTCGTCAGACTGGCAGAATAATGGACACAGTCAGAATTCACGACGGTGCTAGGGTTGTCATCAAGGAAGTCGCCACTTGGAAAGAAGAGATTCCAATTGTGTTGTACCTGTCATCGGAGGCCTTGCGCCAGGATCCTAGGAACTGCGCTGTACCGATATTGGACATTTTACTCCTCCCGGACACTGACGAATTCGCTTTGATGGTCATGCCTATGCTTCTTGGCTTTGCCCGGCTCCCGTTCCGACGTATAGGAGAAGTTGCCGAAATGTTTCAGCAATGGCTAAAGGTAGAGTCGGGCGCAATCTTCCATGAGGTACACTTACAATCCTGCTTTATAAGGGCATCGAGCTCATGCATGAACATAACATTGCATATCGGTGTGATACTTTTACTTCCTCAGAGCTCCCATTTTTGCTCATGCCCTTCCTAGTGATGCATGTTGGTTTAACCTCATGATGGAAACCTCTCGGGTGATACCAACTGGTTTCCATTTTGGGGACTGGCGAACCGTTGACGGTGTCCACCCAATCGTTTGGCGTGATCGCTGGTCAGTCAGACTGGTCAAGTATTTTTTCATCGACTTTGATTTATCCCTTCGGTATTCCTCCAAGAATAATTGCTGTGAGATCGGGCAAATTGGCCAGGATCGTTCAGTGCCCGAAATGGCGACCCCTGAAATTCCATATGATCCTTTCAAAGCTGATATCTACCAGCTAGGGAAGGTTATCCTCAAAATAATTTCTGTGCGATTTCTGTTTTCCTTTACTTTGTGACGTGACATCTGAATGATAGTTCAGGAGTATGAGGGCCTTGAGCTATTCAAGGTCATTGGGGAAATCATGACTAAGGCCAATCCGGACGAGAGGCCTCTTGCATCTGAGGCTGCTGAGCAACTAGAAACCCTCATACTCAGTCTGACTCCATTAACTTTGAGACACAGGGTCTGGAAGATCGGTGAATTGAAGCTTGGTTCTCTTGATCGCCTTTTTGTCAAATATTTTGGCACAAGACGGTTTTTTTAGGTCGCCAACTTGTACGATTTCTCCATTATAGGACATAAATCTTCGCTCAACTCATGATGGCGGTGTGGAGCCAATTAAAAGCACTTTCTGTGATCTGATTTGATCTTCTATTGTTATTTGTGACTCATATTCTGCAGTGTTCGGTATATCTACACCGAATATGGACATCTCTCATTTTCGACTTTCTCTGACTCGAACAGCAGCTGCTGTGAGGGTATATCCATTTGGAGATAATCCGATCGTCTCTTTTCGTTTTTAAACCTTCAAAGCTGTTAATTTACTACAAGTTTCCTTCCCCATGGCGCCCTCTTTTTTGAAAAAGCACACTCAGGCTTCTCCCTCCGACATCCCCGATTCCCCAAGTAATCTTGCATGGGCTGTGCGCAAAGACCTTCTCGAGTTGAAGGCAGCCGTAAATTCGGAACCCAATCAGAAGCTTCGTCACGAAACCTTGCCACTCGTAGACGAGTAAGAAAATGAATACTTATAATGCGAAATTTCTCACCCTTTTCCTCAGGTTGTTGCGACACATTGACCATATCATAAGACTCCGCTTCTTTGCTGCGGTCTTCACAGGTGACAGAGCTGGGAAAATTAGAGAAGATTACACAGCAGTCCGGTACCAATATGAGGTGAGAAAAGACATCAAGTATCAAGCGTTCACGATACTGAAATTTGTGGCTTAGACAGAATCAGGACGCCTCGCCGCTCTACAATCCAGAATGGAAAATGTCGCAAGAGAAATCCAGAATCTAGAGGACATGCTCCCCCCCTCAGCCAACGTGCCGTCCTCTTCGATCCCACAAGGAAGGTTCGAATTTTCATAATCGCTTTGCTACGACACTTCCATATGACTTGGTTCAATTGTCTGAAGATATGCACCACCTTCTTCAAGTCCGTTTCAACACCCGTATCAAGGAGGTGGACCGTCTGAAACTCATCATACAATGGGGTGAGTACCTGGAACAGCAGTCCGAAATGAATTTTGGTGAATACCTACGCGACTTTTAGGGACCTTGGACCAATGGGGTCTTGGTCACACTCTGATCTACGCGCACACTCGCAGTAAGTACCTCAAAGGCGCGTCTCTTAATTTTTGCTAACCTCTAGGCCAGCAACCCACAAGAGTTACTAAGGTCAGCTCTCACGAGTGTGCATCAGATTCCGGAGTATCGACGTTACAGCAGAGATCCGACATCCAGATTTCTCTCGACTTCAAGGTCAGCTTAGTTGATTAAAATGTCAAAACAGCGGATTACGAACAAGCTCACGGATAATTACTACTATTCTAAGGTTCCAAAGCACGCCGGCGTTAGTCCCTCCTCTGCATACAATGTTAGTACTTATTATGGCTTTTCACTTGACCGTAAACCTGACTATAAAACAATCTTTACGGCAGGATTTCGAGGCGAGCATTTATTCCTCCTGAGTCTTTGGCAGGAACTCAAATTGACCCCGGGCTTGCAGTCAACCAGCAGCGAACCTTCCCTGGAATGCTATGGGGTTCCACCCTGCTGCCACCCCACAGGGTATGGTTTCCCACCAGGTACATCCAGCAAATTTTTTCGGAGGGAGGATCATGGATCAAAACGAGCATCTATCTATTCTATTCTTTGCGTTTCGATTTTCACTAATGATGAATGTTGTTGTTTAGGTTTGCTTGGCAGAATGCAAGTTGGTCGGCTACGGGCCCTATCACAAATGTTCCACCCGGCGCTCTAGTTTACAACAACAGTGGTCAAGCATTTCAGTACGTTCTTTTTTGTTGTGATCTTTATTCCGACTTACCCCGATGTCTTCACTAGGCCCTTGTAACTTCCTTTCCTCATCTATCCTTCTTGTGAAGACCTGCAGACCTGCATCATTTCTAGAACACCAAGGCCACAAGACACGTCTCAGCACCCAGCAGGCTCCCGCCCCGGATCAATTGAAGATTACCAGGCTCGATATTCAGTTGACACAGAGGCCTTTGGATCTCAGTAAGAAACGAAATACTTGTGCATTTTTCTTGGCTTAATCATGATACCAGGCGTTTAAGTGGTCAGAGTGGAGGCTCAGGCTACTACGATTATTACAACGTTGGAAGCGAATCTTCCGACGGAAGCCTCGACCGTCTGTCCGTTCAAAGCCAATGGGGCGGCAGCCACACCAGTAATGCGCCAGGGTACTCAGTGGAAACTGACGATGACATCTATGCTCAGTGACTTTATCTATTTTTCTTCACCTCTCCACTGCTGCTCTGTTTTGGTCACCTCTCTCTGCTACAGTCTCCGTACCATCATCACTAATGCGTGTCACCACTCCTCTGTTTTGTTCACCTCTCTCTGCCAGTCTCCATACTATCATCACCAACGCGTGTCTCGAACACGTCTATGCTTTTACTCTACTCAGATCAGGAAAATCGCAAATGTGTGGCAGGTCGTGATCGCATGGCGGAGTGTGGCCGGCGTGATGGAGCTGGCACCACACCGCCATAATTTTGATCTCCGGATAAATTGTGCCATGTGTGTCACAATAATCCTTCACGCCACAGAGCTGTTGTCGCATGTATGTGTATCGATCATGTGACATGTTGAACGTCGGAAAATTTTGGACTTCTGAACTTTTTCTCGGGCTTCATGCTGCTTCATGCTCAGTTCACGCTCCTTCCTCCGGTAGTCTCCCTCCACTGCGGCAATGCATCACCACCACCATCTCGAGTAACCATCGCTCAACCGCACCCAACCATTATTGCACCTCAGGCCTCAACGTCACGAACAACGACCTACCCCAACGACAACAACAACCACCTGGGACGTGCAGACGGTGACGATGCATGTCGTCATCACTGCACATATTACTCAAGGTGGGCCATCTGAACTCCCTTCGCTTATTGTCTTTTACCACAATGCACAGGGGGGCCACGTCGCTGTCGGTGACATGGCAAACAACAACAGATGGAGAATGACAAACGATAGACAGCGAGGTGAGCCATCTGACTAGTCTCCTCTTTACTTTTTTAACAAGAGACGCAGGGGCCACGTCGCCAATGGCGACGTGACAAACAACAACCATCCTTCGACCGCCCCCAATTGCAATGACAATGTGGCAATTCCACATCACACCGCCCACAAGCACGAACAACAGCCAACGACAACGCCAACCAAAACCGACCACGATCATTTATGCAAACGACAACGGAAACAAATCACAACGAGCTGAGGTGAGGCCCCACCACCTATCTTTCTAACACAGAATCTAGGTGCTACATCTCCGTCGGCGATCTGGCAGCCAAACGACGAGCTCATTTGTTGCCGTCATGTATTGTAGGACACGAACGATGAGTACCCACCATCCCATGTTCGTCCTTTGGTGGTGTGCTTTCCCCATCTCACCATTACCTTATTCCTGACCCCTGTCACAAACAGGACCTCATTGATCTCACGGAGGAGGGCTGCATCAAGGATGATTGGGTGAGTTCCCCAAATCATTCTCATTCACTCTTTTGTTACAATATAGTATTTACGTGTTGTTTTGTACATAGTATAATACCAATAAATGTTTTTATTTTTCGCATTTGGGCAGTGTGGTGTAATTTAAAAGCTGGATTTGTGGCCCCATAATGAAAATTATGATGAGTTTGTGGTGCCATGAATGATTGTGGTGGGTGTGTCGCCACCCTTCGCCACCACAAGTATAATGTCCCCATCATGGTTTGTGGGAGTGTGGCTGACCATGGTTTGGATGAGAAGCGTGGTGCCACACATGCCACATGTGATGTGATTTTCCTGATAGGCTCATTACATCTCTGGAGGTCAATGATATGTACGCTTCTCTTCGAGAATTTTTTGCTTGTACTACTAATTATGTTGCAATCTAATGAAGGTGTGTCTCACTCTGAGTTGGTGCAGGTTCGGCTTTGAGGTTCTAGAACACCTAAAATCGAGGTGACAACTACACAGTGGACAGTGAGGGATGTGTGTTCTCTTCCTCAAACTGAGCTGAGATCCTGTCTGTGGCGCTTCCGAGCATGCCAGTGCTGAATTGGCAAGAGATGCGAGTAGCGGTATCGACAAAACGGAAGCAGAGAAATCTTCTGATGAGCACTGATTATGCTTATCCTGGCAGGAGCCAGGAGAATGAATTGTGCAAGATGACGCAAGTGCAACATTTGAGGCTGTATAGATGTCGATGAGGGAGTAGGAGATAAAAATCCAATCCACCTGTAGTTGCAATTTCTTGCTGGTCTCGTTTGAGCTCACCGACCTGGCACACGCCTTGACTTCTTCCGACTTCTCCCTCTTCTCGTCCTCAATCTTGTTCCTGCACTCCACATTGTACGCTTCAGTCTTGTTATTCAAGGTCACAACTTGAAGCCCATCTTGTTGGGTCATGAGCTCCAATATCCAAGTTCAGACTTAGTGAAACGGAGGGCTTCATTGACCGATACGGTCAGAGATGCGAGGTGCGGAGTAATCCGCGGCTGTTCGAGGTTAAGGGTGGGGACCGGTGGGGACGGAAGATCTATTGGCTGTCCTGGAGAGTTGTTAGCAGATTGACATGAACCGAGGGAAGGCATGGGAGTGGTTTCACAGAAACTGTTCATGCATTGATGTTGTAGCGACTAGAATCTAACAAACTAAACAAGCAAAAGCAAAGCAAAAGACATCAATGACCACTTCATCAACCAGTTAGGGCAGTCAAATGGGTCCATCACTGATGGGCCAGCGGTGTGTGACAGGCGCCCATCAACAGCGGGCCAGCGGACTCGGCCGAGCTGTCAAGAATTCGGCCTTGGGAATGACTGGGCCGAGACTCTAAAATAGGCCATGCGACATGGGTGGGCCGCACGAACAGAGCCCCATAGAGGACGGATCGGCCCACTTTGCCTCTGGCGCCCATGGGTTGCGCCCAATTGCACAGATCCCATTGTTGCGCCCATCGTTCTTTCAGGCAGTTAACCAGAGTGCTGCCTCGTTAGTACCACTGTGGGGGACCACACAGGAGAAAGTTAAATAGATATATTATTAACCTGTTGTATGTGAAGTAAGTATTTAAATGTGTTGACAGCAGCCTCGTTGTTGCGCCTGCAGGCAACAAGAGGTGAATTTTTCGCCATGGATGGGTGGCATGAAAAAAAGCCCCTCATACAATGGGTCAGCCCACTTTGGCAGAGGTTTATGGCACCCATGCACTGCGCCCATTGGTCTCATTGGCGAGTCCCAACCTGTGCAATTATTTTGCACTCCACGAGAGGCACAATTCTTTTGCGCTCCATGGGGGGCACAATTATTTTGTGCTCTAGAGGTGCAATTATTTTGTGCTCCATGAGAGGTGCAATTATTTTGTACTCCAGGGCGCAATTACTTGCACTCTATGGGGGAGCAATTCTTTTGCGCTCTAGAGGTGCAATTATTTCAAGCTCCATGAGAGGCGCAATTCTTTTGCACTCCACAGGGGGCACAATTATTTTGCACTCCAGGGCGCAATTACTTGCGCTCTATGGGGGTGCAATTATTTTGCGCTCTAGAGGTGCAATTATTTCAAGCTCCATGAGAGGCGCAATTCTTTTGCGCTCCACAGGGGGCACAATTATTTTGCACTCTAGGGCACAATTACTTGTGCTCTATGGGGGCGCAATTATTTTGTGCTCTAGAGGTGCAATTATTTCAAGCTCCATGAGAGGCGCAATTCTTTTGCGCTCCACAGGGGGCGCAATTCTTTTGCACTCCAGGGTGCAATTATTTGTGCTCCAGGGCGCAATTACTTGCGCTCTATGGGGGTGCAATTATTTTGCCCTCTAGAGGTGCAATTATTTCAAGCTCCATGAGAGGCGCAATTCTTTTGTGCTCCAGGGCACAATTATTTGTGCTCCAGGGCACAATTACTTTTGCGCTCTAGAGGTGCAATTATTTCAAGCTCCATGAGAGACACAATTCTTTTGCGCTCCATGGGGGGTGCAATTCTTTTGCGCTCCAGGGTGCAATTATTTGTGCTCCAGAGCGCAATTATTCTGAGCTCTACAGGGGGTGCAATTATCTCAAGCTCCACAAGGGGTGAAATTATCTGTATTCCATGGGGGGGACAATTATTTTGAGTTCCATAAGGGATGCAATTCTTTTGCACTCCACAGGGGGCACAATTCTTTCAAGTGCCACTGTATGTACCTTGTGCTTTGATAGGGTTACAAATAGTCTGTGTCCAGCATTGTTTCAATGTCAGAGTGCGCCCAATGTGAAATGGGGACGAAATGTCATGTCAGAGTGCACCCAATGTGAATGCACATCAAATGTGTGCACTAAGTATGCATCTGCACCTGTTATTTTTCAGTGTGTATTTCCACCCATTATTCTTTTGCATGAAATGTTGAGTGCGCCCAATGTGAATGGGCATGTGAGTGGGCGCCAAGTCACTATATTCCCATGGCATTTATTTTGCACAAAAAATATGCACCCCCCCAATTGTAGTAAATGCGTGGACCAAAGTAGTTTGTAGCTGCCCTGCTGAATGACATCATGTGCCCCACTGAAACAATTTTTTTGCGCCAAATGATGTTTGGACTTTGTCAAAATTTGGCCATGTCCGGTATATTTTCCAGCTCAGGGTGTGGGGGAAGAAGCTTGAATGTACAAATTTAGTATCATTAGAATTGTATAAATGTCCTCTATCGATCTATACCTATTAGAAAAGCACCAGTAGTTGTGTAAATATTTTATGGCAGCAAAAGACTTGAAAGATGTTGGAAGGGCCAAGCAAACAAAGGCAAACATTCCGATAATTCTACAAGTTCATGCTACAAAACATGGGGGAAGAAGCTTGGATGCCCAAACAAGCTGGAATCATAATTTAGACACAATTCAGCATCTACTGATACCATTTTTTAGAGCAACGGTTGTTTGTGGCCAACCGAATTCAATACTCAGCTGTTTTGTCTAGGCTGTCACACTCTCACAAGTGTGATTTTTCTGTCAAGCATGTTGCGTTGATTATTGTCCAGAGCTTTGCAGTGCTCTTCTTCGTTTCTTAAGGCTCAGCCAAAAGTTACAGAGAAAGATAACTATATATTGGATAAAAGTAGCTGTAGGTTACTGGCTGAGAGCCATCTTGCAAATCTATGGAATCCATCCTGAAAATTCATGAAATCCATCCACCATTCCAGGAATTCCATCTTCAATTCCTGTAGATTAAACCAGGAAGTGTACTTCTGGAGCCCAGAGCCCAGCCTATATCCTGTACCATCCAAGAGAGTGAAATATGGGGCATTTGGGAGGCACCAATGTGATTTGGGAGTGACCTGGAGGGTGGGGGAGAATGGGAAGGCAGTAAAAAATGCGAAATATGAGAGAGCATGGGGAGTATCATCACCTACCCATGTCTGGACACCTTAGAAAGTCAGGATAGGACCATAAAATGTTTTGGAAATGGGAGGAGAATGGGATGGCAGAGAAAAATGCGAAATAGGAGAGAGCATGAGAGGTATCATCACCTACCCATGTCTGGACACCTTAGAAAGTCAGAATAGAACACATTGAGCGCACTCTGATGGGCACATTCTGATGGGCGCACTCTGATGGGCGCACTCTGATGGGCGCACTCTGATGGGCACACTCTGACATTTGGTGCACATTCCCATTGGGCGCTCTCCAAATACATACTGAAAAACAACAAGTGCAGATGCACACTTGTTGCAGGTATATACTAACTTGGCACCCACTCACATTTGGCACACCTTCACATTGGGCTCATATTTCATTTGGTGCACATTCACATTGGGCACACTCTGACATTTCGTGTGCATTCACATTGGGCACACTCCGATATTTCATGTGTATTCACATTGGGCGCACTCTGACATTTCATGAAGAAAAATAATAGGCGCAAATACACACTTGGCGCCCACTCATGTTTGGTGGAAATCCACATGGCAAAATTGGTGCACAAAATAATGGGCACAGATACAGATTGGAATATAATGGGCGCAGATACACACTCGGTATTGACAGTTATGGTGCCCACCTGAAGCACCAATGGGCATGACAATCTGACACTGGCAGTGTCTTGGTGCCCACTCACATTTGTATTCACTACACAATGCTGGACACAGGCTATTTGTGACCCTGTCAACAGCACAAGGTACATACAGTGGCACTTGAAAGAATTGTGCCCCCTGTGGAGTGTACATCCCTCATGGAACTCGAAATAATTGCACCCCCCATGGAATGCAAATAATTTCGCCCCTCGTGGAGCTCGAGATAATTGCACCCCCTGTAGAGCTCAGAATAATTGCGCCCCCATGCAGCGCAAAAGAATTGCGCCTCTCATGGAGCTTGAAATAATTGCACCTCTAGAGCACAAAATAATTGTGCCCCATAGAGTGCAAAATAATTGCTCCCCCATAGAGCACAAGTAATTGCGCCCTGGAGCGCAAAAGAATTGCGCCTCGTGCCCTCTGTAGAGCTCAAAATAATTGTGCTTCCCTGGAGCACAAAAGAATTGCTAGAGCACAAAAGAATTGTGCCCCATAGAGTGCAAAATAATTGCTCCCCCATAGAGCACAAGTAATTGCGCCCTGGAGCGCAAAAGAATTGCGCCTCGTGCCCTCTGTAGAGCTCAAAATAATTGTGCTTCCCTGGAGCACAAAAGAATTGCTAGAGCACAAAATAATTGTGCCACATAGAGTGCAAAATAATTGCTCCCCCATAGAGCACAAGTAATTGCGCCCTGGAGCGCAAAAGAATTGCGCCTCATGCCCTCTGTAGAGCTCAAAATAATTGTGCTTCCCTGGAGCACAAAAGAATTGCGCCCGTTGTGGAGCTTGAAATATTTGCGCCTCTACAGCACAAAATAATTGCACCCCCCATAGAGTGCAAATAATTGTGCCCCTTGTGGAGCTCAAAATAATTGTGCCTGTAGAGCGCAAAATAATTGCACAGGTTAGGACTCACCAATGAGACCAATGGGTGTAGTGCATCAGTGCCATAAATCCCTGCCAAAGTGGGCCAGGCATTGACTACAATTGGGGGGGCACATATTTTTTGTGCAAAATAAATGCCATAGGAACATAGTGACTTGGCGCCCATTCACATACACATTCACATTGGGCACAGTTGACATTTCATGCAAAAAGATAATGGGTGGAAATACAACTGGAGAATAACAGACACAGATGCATACTTAGTGCAGGTACAAGTGATTTGGCACCCACTCACATTTGGTGAACATTCACATTGGGTGCACTGACATTTTGTGTGCATTCACATTGAGCGCACTCTGACATCTGGTGCCCATTCACATTGGGCACACTCTGACAATTGGTGCCCATTCACATTGGGCGCACTTTTCATGCATTCACATTGGGTACACTCTGATGGGCGCACTCTGACATTTGGTGCCCATTCACATTCCAACATTTCATGCATTCACATTGGGCGCACTCTGATATTTCAGGCACATTCATGTTGGGTGCACTCTGATGGGTGTACTCTGACAGTTGGTTCACATTTACATTGGGTGCACTTTTCATGCATTCACATTGGGCACACTGACATTTTGTGCCCATTCACATTCCAACATTTCATACATTCACATTGGGCACACTGATATTTCGTGCACATTCACATTGGGTGCACTCTGATGGGCACACTCTGGCATTTGGTTCACATTTACATTGGGCGCACTGACATTTGGTGCCCATTCACATTGGGCGCACTTTGATGGGAGCACTCTGACCTTTGGTGCCCATTCACATTGGGCACAGCACACTTTGACATTGAAACAATGCTGGATACAGACTATTTGTGACCCTATCAACAGCACAAGGTACATACAGTAGTACTTGAAAGAATTGTGCGCCCTGTGGAGCACAAAATAATTGCACCCCCTGTAGAGTGCAAAAGAATTGCATCCCTTATGGAGCTCAAAATAATTGTCCCCCCCATGGAATGCAAATAATTTCGCCCCTCATGGAGCTCGGAGCTTGAGATAATTGCGCCCCCTGTAGCACTCAGAATAATTGCGCCCCCATGGAGCACAAAAGAATTGTGCCTCTTGTGGAGCTTGAAATAATTGCACCTCTAGAGCACAAATAATTGCACCCCCATAGAGTGCAAATAATTGCGCCCCTTGCAGAGCTCAAAATAATTTCACCTGTAGAGTGCAAAATAATAATGGCATTGGTGCAAAGTGTGGGTTATTTTCAATAGGAGCGCCCATTATTGGCAGGCGCCCACCTGTTCGGCCCAGCCATCACTATGGATGATTTGTTGAGATGTCGGCCAAGTCCGCTGGCCCCATATGGTATGAAGCATTGTCAAGTTCGGTTGGTCCATTTGGTAAGGGCTAGGGTCACTGTCATATGTGCATCAACTCCATATCACACTCGGTTACATCGATGAAGGGACAACTGGATAGCACACTACTATGACCTACCAGCACCTCGGCGCACCCTACGAGTTGGCAGTCACTGATTGTCACATATTTTGGCTGGACAAGCGTGACTCTCGTTTTCTG
>NW_001889931.1:23357-106062 GCF_000143565.1 Laccaria bicolor S238N-H82 | reverse complement strand
TTCGTGACGATCAGTGACCGCCGACTCGTAGGGTGCGCCGAGGTGCTGGTAGGTCATAGTATTCCTTTCTATAGGATCAATATAGGATATTCAATTCTGCCATTATTGATCACTTTTATACGACCAGCATCCCGGAGGTGGATAATGCTCTGCAAAGCCTTCAATAGCCTTGGCCCTTGGGTATACGTATGAGGGAATTGCTGGATACTTGTATCCTGACACAGCTTGCGGTGCCCTTCCTCTTTATCACCTCAACAGCGCCAGTGACAAAGAGCACTTTTATATGATGTCCGACGAGGGATATACTGCCAGTGTTGTGAACAGATATCACTTTGAAGGAATCACTGGCTACCTCTCCCCTTTCTAGGGAATTGGTCCTTGGTCTCCCTTGGTGTGTCGGTTCATTTGCGTTATGCTTCTTCGTATCTGATGCCCGCCACAAGGTTGGAAGCAGTAATGGTTGTAATTGTGTCTTGTATGGTGAATTGTAAATGTGAAGCTCTTCCTATGGATTGTTCAACTTACAGCCTGAGCATTAGGCCGCAATGTCTGACTATGAGATCAAATGTTATGCACTTCAGTCTTCATCTCCATCGTACTAACTAGAGTTTGTTGACAGTTGCCGAATGTCAAGGCCAATGAAGGCACTTGCCACTGCTTGACTTTGTCCATCATCCAGAAAATCCTCCGAACCTTGTTCCAGGCACTTTCGTTTGACCTGAGCACCGCAAAGTAATACACGACATACATAGGATTTTGGAACGTCAGATCAAGCCACTCCCGATTGCCATTTCATGCTCCCTCGGTGGCAGGGATTTAGAAGTTGGGGGTCTAGGTGGCGGATCAAAGCAGAGTGGCCATCAGCCTAGATAATGTCATTTTTCGAAAGATGTTACATCTCTGACTGCTAACATACTACATTTCGTTCAGAATTGCTAGCATGAAGACGACAACTCCAAAGCGACGCTAAAGAATAATCGATAATGCCTCACCAGCGTCACTGTTGACGCGTTGACACAAGGGGGTGGCGGAATGTGGAAAAGAGACCAACACTCGTTTTTTCTTTTTCAGAGTTCAGCTTGACACCCCCCCACCACCTACCTTCCTAATAGAGTATGTTTTTTCCACACTCACGTTTTATTTTTTTAAATTTGTAAGATTTACGTGGAACAAGTCAACTTTTGAGTCAACTATGCACAGGCGGTTGGCCACCTTTTGCCTAAGCTAAACAAAACGGCTTTAAGATATGTACTTGTTCAAAGATGTATGGTAAGTAAGGACAAAATGAGACGGCATTTCTTTCCGAGCATCAATGTGTGTTGAAAATCCTCAAAGGTAAATGGGGAGTCGAGGAATCGAGTTTCCGTTGTGCATGGGGTGGTGCATGGAGCAAGGATTGCCACGGGGTGTAAACGGTCAAAAAAACCAACCAAAAATGCAAGAACTACGGCGGCGGGGACTCTAAATCCTTGAACCATTACCTTCGGATGCAACGTCATCCACGGAAATCCGTGTGTTGCTGCATCTCAAACTCTACTAAAACATCCAAAGTTCCAAAAGGCACATCGCTGACCACTTCGACCAGCAAATTGATGGGGGTCACTTTTTTTTTTCGGCCTTCGGCCAGACCACCCCCCCCACCTACCCTTGGTTCGGGATCCACGTCCCGCTACCCCCTTGCGTTGACACATACCGTAAGTACCAGTTGGAACAAAGTTGGAATACTAATCCATCTCGTCGAAAGGGTCCAGTACTTATTTGATTCACATAGGTAAAGTTCCTCAGAGAGAATTATGTAGCCGCAATCCGAGTACAGGAGGTATCTGCATAATTTGGGTACATAAAAAAAAGTCGGCCTCCTGAAGGGGATAAAGTTGAATGTCAATCTTGATTGCTTTCACCCTGTTTCGCCAACTTGAAAGACTTGAGAGTGATTTTCGCAATGAGTGCGATGGAGCAAACCGACACAATTGTCATCTGAAAAAAGATACCAATAATGTCTTTTTTGATTGTGTAAGTCAATAGACAATGGTTCAGTCAGAAGATACCTCACCGAGTAAAATGCCTGTCGAGAATTGGTAAGAATCATTTGACACAGCTTTAGTACCACTCACAGGATGGAGGAGAATCCACAAATAGAGCGCGGAGTCCACTCAAGGTAAGAATGACGGATACTGGAAGAACAACTATTCCATCTGGTATTCGCAAGTTTTTAGCGAAGAGAGCCACCATCGTAACAGAGACTACCATCAATGTCAAACCCCAATTGACGACGAATACAATTATGACAAAGCTTTTGGAGACGTTGGTTCTCTTCAACGTGAGGTATGCGTATCGAGAAGTGACAGTCGTTCCATTGAAAAGCGTTGTTGATGCTGTATTGGTCACATAAGGAACCCAGCTGTTACTATAACCAGCAAATCCAATGGAATTGATTGGAATTGCACTGAAGTTTGTATCACTGGTGTTTATAGCAACAATCTGGGTTTCCATGTAGAAATTGTCGAAAGGATAATTATACGATTGGTCCATATTGATTTGAATGTTTTTAATTTTCAGGAATTGGGTGTAGACGTCCAGAAAATGGGTAGTTTGGTATTCGTCCAAAGCCTGGACGCTGAATTTGTACGTCGATTTAAATAAGGCAAGACAAATAACAGGAACCTCGTACTATGGTGCTGACATCAATCCACTTTGGTTGGTCTGAGGTTGCAGATTAGGATCATACTTGAAAGTGGGCCGAGAAGCACTGAAAATGCTCAATGATTAGCCTATAGAAATGGCAGTCAACAAGATCTACTTGCCCATTTATATACACGGCAACAGGTATTTTTGGTGCCGTGCAAGCATGATGCTGGTACCACGTAGTCGATCTTAAATCTCCACAAGCACCAATGAGCCAGGACACGGAGACGATGCGTGAAGGGATGTCAACGTTGTAGATGTTCCCCAAAAAGAACAACTGCATGGAATCATAATGATGCCAATCAATTCAAACCGTCGTTATGTACCCCAAGTAAAAATTTACCCCTGTTTGGTCTGCGTCAAGGCTGTCATAAAAATTTGCGTCGTTTTCTCCTAGTGGATTCGCCTTGAAAAAAAGTAGCACCATGGCTCCAAGACCCAAAACCACAGCGCCAATAATTGCCACTGTTGATCGACTTAGCCTGCGGACATAATTTACGCATAGAACGAATAATGGGCGGAGAGCAAATCGTAAAAGGGGAAGAGGGTTCAACATTTCACAAGGAGAAGAAGAGGATTGTCCAGGACGCTTGACGAGTACAGGTTATTACGACCACGGAAAAGCAGTGAGGAATCGCCTCTATCTTGACAGGTTGTTCTGCACCAATATGGCATAGACCAGCCAGGCTTCGGCGGAAATGAGCAAAACGACCACTGCGTTTCGATGCTTGGACTTTCGTCATGACACAGCACATGCTATGTTGAAATGGGCTGTGATCGGATGAGTCCGCACACGTTCAGAAAAAGAGGCGCAGAGATTAAAAGATAAGGGAGACTCACGAGCTCTCACTAGGCGACTCTGATGAGCGCTATTGGAACGCTAAGCCATTGACTCGCACAGTGGGGGACACGCTGCTAGCCGTGCCCTTGCTGCTAGCTTTTGAGTCCTAAAGCCGATGGCGTTGTTTCTAGAAGTGCATTCAAGTTCGTTGGAATAGATTTCTGACTCACATGGACAAGTGATCTTATCTTATCCCAGCCCTTACAACTTGAACGCCAGAGGTACTTATGGTATGACTTCAAAGTTCACTAGCACTCTCCGTGCCGGCCGAGGTTTGTTGAACTTGAATGTCAATGCACATCCTCCATCCTTATTTCATGTCACTTCACAACCTGAAGGCCGCAAAGTGATACTCAACACATATAAGATTTTGGGCCACTCCCAATTCTTATTTCGTCGGAGGGACGCACGACGGAGCACGACAGAGATCAGTGCACCACCCATGTCTTCGCCATTCCATGCCCCTTGATTTGACTCCCGTGAACAACCTTGCCTAACCCTCTAGGCGTCAATACGATTTCCAAGTTCCAACAAACTCTTCTACTCATAACACAAAATAAAGATTCTCCCATCCCTATCCGAAAGAATAACTGCCCCCTGACTCTGATCAATATTAATCGTCTCAACCGCACTCAAATCCAACTCGTCAGGAGCCTCCAGCGTCCTCACTTCACCTCTTCCCCCTCCTCCTTCCCCACTTACCTGACCCACCCTCAAATCCCACTCATCCCTAAATGCAGGAAACGTCACAAACCTCAACAACTTCAGATCACCTTCACCCTCATCCGCCCTTCCCGAAAATAATGCTGCGCAAGCACGAACCGTGGACGATGGCTCACTTGGTCGTGTGCCGCCAATAAGACGACTGTGCACTTCACGCGTGGGATGTTGGGTAGGCTGGGCCACCATTGTCGGACAAAGTGCGCGCTTTTGGGGTACCAGGGTATTGGCGTTCTGGGTGGGTGGTGTTGTTGTTGCGGTGGTGGTGGTGGTGGTGGTGGTGAGTTGATGTTGGTTGTGATTATTAGGGGGGTTAGTGTTGGGTATTAAGTCGTCGTTGGCATGTATGGCAGGAAAAATGAATTTCTTCGTTAGAGTTCGTGAAGGCGGCACTTCATGCGCAATCATCGGTATCGAGACTTTCGTCGCTAGCTTTGTGGTGTACGTCTGTAAGAGCGATAGTGGGTAAGAATGTTGATAAGCCGCTCCGCTCTCTTCGCAGTGTATGACGATATTCTCGTCGTATAGGATACAACTCCAACTTGACGATGCCGCCTATTCCCCCCATTTAGCCGCGAAAAGAATCAGAGGAAGAGAACAGACACGCACAGAGTCAATCCTCGTATCAACAAAAACATTGCGCGAGGCACGTGTCAGACCCAATGTCCCAGCAAACGACTTTCCCGCTGTTCGTCACGGAGTGATGTTATCGGCGAGAGCCAGTCAACATCTTCACCTGGAGGGGCGCTGACGATTTTGTACCACTTCTCATGATTGATGGTGGCGGGGAGCGTGTCCATGTGATTCGAGTGTGCCTTTATCCCTGTAGAGCTGTACGAGCCACCTTTGATAGGTCTCGCAGATTCATAGCGTGTGGCTTTGTCGACGGAGCGGATGAATTGGGGGGTGGTTAGGTCTTTGAGGGGGAGGGCGCGGCATCGACGGAGGAGGTCGTTGGCGAGGTTGCGGTACATGTCGGGCGCAAGGTTGTGGAATGCGCGGCAAGTGACTGCTAAAGCAATCAGTTCGGCTGGAAACGCGACTGGGGTCATCCGGAACAGCTTCAAATATGAGAGTTATGATATCGAATACTTCCAGGCATTCGTGCGTCCCATTCAATGCTCTTTTTAGTCAAAGTTATGGGTGAGATACTCTGTCGCATATTGTCAACAAATACGCACCAGATGTTGACCAGATGCGCAACTTGAAGCTGCTTTGAAACGGAGGATGGGTTGAGGATGGGAGAGGAAAAGCTATTATGTAATTCTTTTCACGAACTTCACCACCGTCGACGATGTCCAACGCAAGCCACCAGACCTCCTTCTGAAACTGAAAGTTAGCAAACCTCACCTCACATCTCTGGGCGCACTGAATAACACTAGGAAACTACCTCCGCAGCAGCACGCGAGATCTTGAACAGTTAACCCGCCATTGCGTATGCACTCATAAATCTCCTGGTGAGCATGAATGCGATAGACGTGGAAGTTTCAAAGGTGAGTATCAGTCAATATCCGCCACGACAAGAATACCCAAAAAGTCTGACGTGAACGTTGCAACAGCAAACATGGGCGGAATTCGGTTCAAGTGTTGCCCAAGCTGCTCCGACGGGTGCTACACCTGTAGTACCCCTTTCTGTGCCCCAAAGGCCAGCGTCGGCAGTACCGCCCCACATGCAGCAGCAACAGCCCCATTCACGAACGTCTACACCTCCATCGGCTGTGTCACCAGTAACGCCTCCCCAACAACAACAAAGTTACGCCTATGCGAATGGCTAGCAATACTACGGCGCTCCTGCCCCCCAGCAAGCTTACGGATATCAAGGCTACCCGTACCATCAAGCACAAGTGGCTTATCCTGGCTATCCTTCACTGTACGGGGAACCTCAACCCCCCTCCGCAGGCACCACAAACATCAGTTTTGCCAGAAACCTTTGCCGCTATTCCGGATGACCAGAAGGTGCACATGACCTCCTTTCATCTTCCTGTCGTCTTCCTGACGTTTGTGTTCTCCCCAGGCACTTGTTATGTGGATCCTTTCGATGACACCTGAACAAATCAACTTCCTGCCTACGGCCGAACGAACAGCATAAGTTACATAGATATTGTTCGTCTCATGTCCTCTTTCTAGAACGGTATTTTATGCTAATTCTATCGCTCTCCCTTAGAGAACTGCATTTGGTGTACCAACAGGGTAGACTGTCAAAGGTCCCCTCCGTCAGGTCACTACTTGTCCTCACTCTCGACAGTTATCCATGCGTATGTATTACTATACCCTTGTATCATTATCTTCTAGGAAACAACAATGCGTTTCTTATCCGTATATTCCGGTTCCTACCCACTCTACCTCGACCTGAGAGCGAATATATTTTTTCCTTTCCCTCCATTTTGTTTATGGGAGCTTCGGCCGCCTTCCGCTCTGCTTTGAAGAACTTTTGGTAAGGTCAGAAGAAGGCCTGACAGCTGTTAACTTGCGAACATGAGTGTTAAGCACTGTAAATGAAAAGGATGACGTGAAAGCTTTGTTCAGAGGAAGGATTTGCATCAGGATAGATTCCGTCAATGTAAGTGGCGGAACACAGAAGAACGAGCTAACGAAATGATAAGCATAAACGAGGGCTTCATAGGACGAAGTGGAGGGAGGGGTATCATGAGAATGCGATTAAGGCTGAAATCGGGCAAACATCTAAAACTCATTCACTGGGCGTCCCCGCGGTTTCTCTGATGGCGACAATGGGTCAGCCAGTGGCTAAGGATGATAAGTCAGACAACAAGTCAGACTGTGGTATGGGAGCCTGTTGCGTGGGGAAGAAGGAACTCCACCTCCACCCTCGCCCTCGCCAACATCAGATTCACCACATCTTGCTGTAATTTAGCCGCATCATCCACAGTTGTGCCGGGAGGTAGATGTCGAAGCTGCTGTTGGGCAATAAATTGCCGAGACTGCGCTGAAATCAGACTAACCATCAAGCGATGACTATGTTTGATCTTGAAGAGGTCCGGAATCATGTAGGTTGACTGATAACCATCAGCTTGGAATTTTTAGAGAAGTAGACTTGATGACTTGCCTGGACAACACCATTTATGTCCCCAAATTCCAGTACAAGGAATGGGCCGTTGAAGCGATATAATCCGAGCGTTTCCCTCTCAGACAAGAAAGTTTGGATAATTGGTGAGCCTTCCATGGTGAAGCCGGCGGAGTCGAAGTTGGCAACCAAATCGTCGACAAAGGAGTTGGAGTTAGATTGGGTAGAGTTAGGTATGGCGGGATTGCCAGAATCAGAATCGGATTCACAGTCGAAGTTGATCGTTGAATTCGGCGGCTCAACATTGTATTTAGGATAAGACTCGGGGGGCTCATTGCCAATGCATTCCAGCCGGCCTTTACACAAACTTCCTCCATAATGAAAAGGAGGCACTTCGAGAGCATGACAGTCATCGAGATAGTCATAGCCAGACATGGTGTGATGGAACTCAGGGAGTGGACAAGTCGTGAGGAGGAATGGGGAGGCTCTCTTGTCACCTGTCCACCGACTCGGAGATGACCAGAATGTCGGACCGCCCGCTGACCTGGCCACGAGCCTCAGTGCTACAAGCCTGGACGCTCCCTCGGAAAACGCCGCTGATGCCCTCACGTGCGGCCATAGCTGAACGTGACGTAGTGATGGGTCCGTCGCGTTAATGTATCATGTCGCGTCTCGTTTCCGAGCCTCTTGTAATTATCGCACTGCTCGCAAACACTCAGTTCCACATATATGAAGAGTCATTGAATGCATTAGACACATATAACACATCATGCATCATGCTTAAGTTGGGTGCTGGACTAGTTACTTGCTAGTTTTGTGGTTATTGGTTGATGCTTAGCTTGACTTTGTAAGTTCTTCTTTATACCTTTCACTATCCATTTGTATTAGAACAATGTAAAGTTATTCCTCGTGAAACCCGTTACCGTCGCCACAAAATGCGTATCATAAAGCGTATACAGCGCTAAGTTCTAACACTCTATTTGGTAACTGTTTGGTGGTGTTGATTCCGTCACTCCGTGTCATTTATAGAAAAAATTGAGGTATCTTTCACAACAGTCGTTTGAAATTTGAAAGTATCCCTGTTTTCGAAATTCATTGCATTTTTTTTTTTGAGATGTAGGTTGTCCCGACAAGAAATCTACGTAAGTTGTTGTGTAGACTTGTGTAGAGCAGAGTCTCTGATGAGCTGACGGGCTTTGCCGAATGACGCGGTGATCGTTCCCAGGCTACCAGCCTCAAGGCTAGTAGCCGACTCTTCGGGGGGTCAGACAATCCCGAGATGACAGAAGTTGCGAGTTGGTTGCGAGTGTGCGGGCCAAATCATTATAGGTCTCACGGTGATCACTAGACTTGAACAGCGCAGCAAAGGCGTCTTAGCTTCATCCACAATCGACTCCGACTCAATAATCAACCATCGCCATCGTGTTTTCCTTCCTCGCTTTCTGTTGGAGGAAGCGTGCCACTTAGGAAGAGACGCGTCTCATCAACGTGGATAATTAACGACCTCCTGCAATTATGCACAAAAACGATGAAGGAACATCTCCGGTTAGATCAGATGCTCATGTCATGCCGCAACAATATCCTAACGCGTTTTGTTAGGAGTTTAGTGGTTTGAACACATGAAGGACCAATAACGGACCCATAGGTTCATACAGCGTTCAAACCTTTAAGTAAGGAACTCCGAGGTCTCCTTTACAGCAAATACAAGGGCTTCTCCGAAATGGCAAGCGAAGGGTATGTTGATTCTGGTCCACAGCCCACGTACTGGTCCGATTTCGTTACTAGGTTATCACCTTTCTCGAACGTTTCGTCTCCAAGTGCGCTAGGTTGGCAACTCCTAGAGAGACTCTGAAAGCAGGGCTACAGTACGCACGCTTCACATCTCGAAGATATTCTGACTCATCGGAAGTTTACTCAGTTGTGGGATCTCACTTGGACACATCGTGCGCCACACGAGCCATGAGCGTGTCAGCTTCAGTCAGAAACGCCCTCCCTAACCAAGAACAAGGGGGAGTCGAGCGGCTTCGCTCATCCAGACATTTGTCCTCGGAACAACATCATACACACTTTTGACATGATGTTGTTAAGGCCATGGCATTAACACGTCTTTCAAACGCGAGGTCGGTTTTTTTTTGTTCTTATCGGCGATGTCAATGTGCTAACCCTGGTTAGAAGCTTCACCCACGGCGCACTCGACGAACCTGGCAAAAGAAATTCGAGCAGGACTTCGCCTCACTCACATCGAACCAGAGCCAGAAGAGAATTCGTTTCTGCTCGGAGTCCAAAAACCCGAGCGCTCCGATGTTTTTGTCTTTATTGAGCCACTTCCCCGCTGGAGATTGCCCGAGATGACAAAGAACTGAACACCTGGTGACCTTGCTCAAGGCCATAAACCGCCAAACGAAGACTGAGAAGAGTTCCTTCACAAACTCCAACTCCTGTATGTCGGGTGCTGTATCAGGAGTTAAAGTTCGGGGACAGAAACGTTTGGCACCATTTCTGGAGAAACTTGCCCTCCGGATCAGGAATCTGTGAAAGTGTACTCGTCAAGCATACCTTTCTGATTTAATTATCACACTGGATGCTATTGTAGATTTGACACTAATAGTATGCCCTACTAAAGAATTTTAAAGAAACTTCTCATCACCTACATGACACGTATGACGGACCAGATGTTCAATCTTTCTGCCTGGACCCTCGAATCTTTTGCGTTTTACCAATGATGAACTTTTTTCTGACTCCGTCTTCTACACGATCAGGTCTTTGTTCATCTACGAAGCGTCAAAAGAGGAAGGGGAGAGGGCGCCGAATTCAACTCCAGCTGGCATCTAGTGCCCACAGTTCTTCAGTCATACTTGAAAAGCTTGAAAGCTTGACTGACCACTTCAACCTCTTCCTCCACCGTGACAACGAGACCTGCGGCAGGTTTTGGGCAGGTTGCCACTTGCATTACTCAAACCCAAACTTCTAATTCGCCGCCGCTCGATCTACATAGTTCGTCATACTTTCTATGGCGGAGTTCACGAACACAAGTAAATTCTACGAGCGACACTTAGCAATAAGGACGGAAACCCCGGCCAAAGCCCACGAAAAACCGACGTGCTACATCCCGCGTCTCGCTTCGCCCGTTCACTGTTAACTCAATACTGCGTCTCTCACTGTTTTATGCTGCTGAGGACAAGGAATAGCAGGGAACGTGTTACGCCAGCGCGACCTGCCTACCATTCTACCCAGGTCACAAGGAAGCTGGAAAGCGATGAAGACACGCACCAATAGTGATAACGAGCTCGCTGAATGAGCATGGGAATTCTGCCAAGGCTGGAAGCGCTCAGAAAGACCTGTGCTGATGCAGAGTTGATTGGCGCCTCCATATCGTAGGGTTGAAGTGAACGCTACAGTCGACGAAACGAGGGCCACGCCTCTAATGGAAAGCACAGGGTGCGTTGGAACTTGGTTCTCTACCCGTATGCGACGAATTATTCTGAACCGTTGACCAGGGCATCAATTTTGTCGGGTGCTTCATCTACAAGTGTGCTCGGTGGGGAGATTGTCAACTCGCAGAGGGACCATAACAGGGCTACATTCATCGTCAGTACACCTGCTTCACATATTCAAAAACTTCGTAATCATTGGGAAGTCCTTAGATATTGGGGGGTCTGACTCCGACACATCGCGTGCTACCTTGGACGTCAGCAAGCCCAGGATTTCGGGGTCGGTGGGGGATTTGCCTCATGCTAGCACTTCATCGTCGGTTGGGGATCTCCGCTATTCTAGCACTTCATCTGCATCAGACCAAGAAAAAACCTCGGTGGAAGAATTCAGTGCGTCCACAGATTCCGGTATGTCCTCTCAATCGTTTTACAAAGAAACCTGAGTTCAACTTCTTACTCACCGTTCAGGCCTTGGTGGTAGCGAGGTAGCTTCCGAAGTCGAGGTCGGCTTTTTCTCTTGCCAGCGCGGCCAACGTGCTGACCTTGAGAAGTCTCCAGAGTCTCCACCCAATGAAGAGGAGAATCTCGTCGAAGAAGAGCCCAGTAACGTCATCTACGAGCGTCACATGTATCTCAAAAAACACGGTTTTCCTCTCTGGATTCCTCAACCCAACATGAGACTTTCTCGCTCATACAGACGACAAGGTGTCAGCATCGGTGATGTTGGGATATTCACGTCGGATGGTGGCTTTGACTTCCTTTTCAACGTCTGTCTCCCCGCAGGACATCCTAATAACCCTAATGAGCTTCCCGAAGGCTTTTCTTGCCTTGTGCTTAGACCTGCCGACGTTTC
This sequence comes from Laccaria bicolor S238N-H82, assembly GCF_000143565.1. Taxonomy (NCBI): domain Eukaryota; kingdom Fungi; phylum Basidiomycota; class Agaricomycetes; order Agaricales; family Hydnangiaceae; genus Laccaria; species Laccaria bicolor. The sequence goes on along the minus strand of NW_001889931.1, from coordinate 94,510 downwards.
CGAGTTCCGTGCACATTCTGCACACAGCCATATGACTAGCACGTCTGTACAAAGACAGGAGTAAACCGCCTATCCCTTCTACATGTTCAGAGGTGCTAACGAGGTTTTAGTAGAGCAACATTCGAGTGCTCTGGTTCTGATGGCGCTGTTCTAACCATACCTCAAGGAGCTTATCACGAAGATCTGAAAAATATCAGCAGATTCAGAGATGACGCGGTGACTCATGCTGAAAGCTGGTATCAGTATGCCAATGGACCTTGCGGTCGGGAAATTGGTAATGGCGAACTTCACATGGTAACAGGTTGCGACAAGACGACTGCTTGGGGAATCGCAACCTATTCGCATCTCCAGTCGAAACGTCCTGAAGGCAGCGTAACCTTGTTGAACTTTGAAGCTGTTGGTAATGAAAGCCATGGTCGACAGCCTTCGTACCCGACATATGCTTGGGATTACAAGGGCGCAGTGGAGGCGAAGGTTGGACCCGAAGAAGATGAGCTTGTGGACCTGGGGGTTCGAGGCTCAACCTTTCCAAGAAATCAGTGTACCTTCATTCGATCTCTTACCCCTGCATTTGGTCAAGATGATTGGGAACGCCTGCAATTGAAGGTAGCGGCTTCAAAAGCGGAAGAACGAGCATCGGCGCAGTCCCCCAAGAACCCTTTCGCGTCAGTTTTAGGTGCCATAAGTTCACTTCCTGGTATGTTGTTTCCTGTCTTTTGTGATTGTGCGCAACACAGCTAATAACATCAAGGCCGCTTAAGTTCTCTACGTGGCCATGGTCACGAAGGTACCTCCAAGCCGACCGATTCAATGACTCCTGCACAGGTTAGCGCAGAGTTCATTTGTCTCATACCTTTTTTCATATCCTTACTATCTTGACGAAGGCATTAGCAGTTCACCCCGCAACCTACGTCATTGACACGATACTACAAAGGTACAGCTTGCTGCGACGCACGAACGTGAAACTAATCAATCCTTGTCCATTTACAGTGCCCCGAAGCGAAGGTTGTAGTTGTCCATGACAGCGACTGGTGCTCCGTGATCCGAGACTCAGTAAGCAATAAGCTTCATAACTAGATTTGAAGGTGTAAAGTGGATCTTAGGATGACGATTGGGCATATACAGTCCAAGACCTTCCACGCCGGATTCAGGGGGCGTTTGATATCGTGCAGGGGGAGCATGGTGAGGATGCCTGACTGTGGTGTTGTCAGGGTTCTCATAATTTTTCCCTAGGTACTGTCTACTTACAAGAAAGATTGAAACGCCTCAGTATATCATCTCTCGTTTCCGTTAAAGTGGAGGACGAAGGCCGACTTCTAGTTGACGACCGAATGCCAGGGCCTTCACGTTTCCACCCGAAACCAGAAGTTGACGACTGGGATCACACCAAACTTGACGAATACTATGATTCTGACAAGGCGATTATCTAAAAGGCTTCGCTGCTCTGAATGGGTTTGATGACCGTAATCATATTTAGGGCGATTCGAGTGACGAGGATCAAATACCAAAGTCCTCGCATATTTTCGACCACTCCGGGCCATGGCCATCCCCTTCGAAACTTGACCCTCCACCGTTCCTCAAAAACGATGAAGATGAAAATATCAGAATTGAAAAATATCATGATTCTAGCGAGGCGAATGTCTGAATGGCTCTGCTGCTTGCAACGAATTAGATGACCACGGTTGCTTTTAGGATAGCAAGGGTCAACTAAGTGACGAGGATAATCCTGTGCGGAGTGCTGCCTTTCTCGATTTCGCTCTTCAACAATTTCAGAAAGCGGGTAGCTGTGCCCCTCTCGCGCAGCCTTCGCCCTTCAATACGTCGATTGTTGCCTGCGGGTCGTCCGGTGACGACCCGAGTTCTGATTCTAGCAAGGTGAGAGTGGCGTCCCCCTAGAATCGTGTCGACCTAATACAATAATCTCCTCCTCTCCTTTCTTGACAATCCCAACTCCCCATTGACACTAATGACCAGCGCAACAACTGCGTCAGGGGAACACGCAAGGGCATAAGACCCGAAGCTCTTTTACCCCTCGATGCGCCCACACAGCCGCGGAAGTACGCCGGCCCATCCGCGGCTTCACCTAAAAACCTCTCCAGTGTATCCACCGTTCTTGCCGGCAAGCGCCCTAGGGCCGAGGCACTAGAGGAAGAAGAGGACGAAGATGAGCCTCTCGCGCCCAACACCACGGAGAGTGAGCAGATTGAGTGGAAGCGAAGGGGGTTTGTCCTCGCAGCAAGGAGAAGTTGGAAGAGGAAGTTGGAGTATTAGGGGGAGTTGGAGGAGAGCGTTGCTAAATTGACGTTGGAGAAGGATGAGTGGCAGGCGAGGGCGTTGACGTTGAGGCAGATACTGCAGAGTCATGGTATACCGTTCAATTAGTTCCAAGATTGAAAACCGTGCTGTTGTCACTGGGTGCCCTATTGAAGGTTGAACTTCTCCTTTTGTCCATCGTCCATCGTCTACAAAATGGCCGTGAACCCATTTCGATTCGCTCCCCATACCCCTCTTGTTTCATTTCATTGATCCCTGATCCTTTCCAGCTATTTGTTGTGGACATGACGAGCTTCGCTGGTTATGTACACCTACAGGAAAGTGAGCAAATCAATGACCATCGCCAGATCGATCCTCGACATGCCTACTCCGTGGTTGTAATAGTCCTGGACAATATCGTGGGCTGCTTAAATAAGATAACGAAGGCATGATGAAGGTTCTTAGCCTGAAGTGCAAGTGCCAACAACAACCACTTTCTTTCCAACGTGGTCAGACGCTTTTTTGTGCTCACTAGAATGCAAAATGTCCCCTTTTAATTTGTCCTTTTTGCCGATTCAATATGTGAGATAATTTATAATGCCAGGTGCGTTCAATTGACGTACCATGCCAGGTATGAAGGCGTAATTGGAGGAGACCCGCTGCCCAATCCTGTGGCGAACATTACGTGCTTGACTGTAAATGTGCGCCTCTCTCCACTGCCCCTGGTGACGGATACATTCCACTTGCTGGTGGCGGGACCCATCGATCGACCAGATGTTTGACAACCACACGGTCAACTCAAAATTTTCGGCGTAATTCTCTAGCCAGTTGGAAAGCTGTCAATCCTGATCAGTAAGGGTTCCAGCGGATGGTGTTATCTCAGCTTACCTTCACGGCTCAAGCATAGACCTGCCATGTCGGTGGGAACTGCGAGAATATAAGGTCGAGATAGGGGAGAAAAGCTTCAAGCTCACGGAATGTATGGCATATGATCATACCCTAAAAAGAAATCAAGTTAGCTGTCATCCTCATAGTCAGAAATGCGAGATTCACGAAGAGGATCATGTAGATACAAAGCCTCATACCTGACTCCATACTCTGTCCGGCTTCAACAATGAGTACCGTCGGGTCCGATCCGTCCATAAACTCGCTCTCCCTCTGTCTTTGCTGCTCTCATTGACCATGATTCAGGATCCTTTCAATTCACACACTCTCTCCGGAAAGCCTTTGAGGCTCTCTAAATTGGTATACGCCACATGCGCCTTCCACTCCTCAGGTTGATCCATGCAAGATGGGATAGTAAGGCTGTTCCAAGCCCAATAGCTCGCCTTTCAAGCGAACATTCTGCACTTTCGATTGAGCTAGTCGTTCAGCGCAAATTTATATCCGGCCTGACTAGGTGCTCTAGGTAAATCACAGAACGATGACTAGAAAAATTCCATCAACCTTGGTGCTAGGAAAGCGAGAAACTGATACTCACAGTGGCAGCCGTGGTGGAAGCAATCTGATCACGATGGCGCTGGTCAGATCTCAGATTGTTCACACGGCTTGGCGTCGATGTGAATCGACTCCTCAATATTCCAACCAGATTTTAACCATCGCCGCCGTCGTTTCCTTCCTGGTTTTCTGTTCAGGTGAACGCGCTAGTTAGGGAAGGGTCTCCTCTTCCTCCACAATGAGGTCTGCAGACTTGCGTTCTTCAGCTCAACCCTATGTAACCTCTAATTCGCCATAGACTTCAATACTTCTCCATTCTGAGGACAACGAATTACGCAAGAGCGCGTTCCGCGAGCGCGGCCTGCCTACCACTCTACCCAGGTCGCGCGGAGGAGCAATGAAGACAGGCACCGATATCTTAGATACCTCGCTAAGCGAGCATGAGAATTCCGCTGAATTCCGCTTTGACTGGAAGCGCCCACGATAAGAGCCTATGCTCATGCTGTAATTGGCACCTCCAACTTATCAGTAGGTTGAAATGTCGTCGTCTATTAGGTCCATCTTGACAGTCTCAGACGAAACGAGGGCCGCCCCTCGACTTGTGGCAAACATAGGGTACGTTGATCTGAGCGTGTATTTGACGAGTTATTGAATCAACACCCCAGTGATCTACATGATTTTGTGATGGCGACGTACCAGCCCCCGCCCCCCTCGCGAATGCAAGTATCACGCTCATTACCTGCTCCTTCCCAACAACAGTCGGCGAACATGAACTCAAGCCAACCATTCCCTGTCAGGGATAAAACCTACTCAACTCAAGCCAACCGTCTTCGGTTAGAAAGAAGGGGTACAATTCACGGCTATCAGATACCGGTCCCATGCCACCACCCCATCCAAGCTACTCTCCTTTATCAAAGTATGGAGAGGGACAAAGTTTCGACGACGATATCTTCGAACTCTCTTCCAGAAACTCGCCCACTTCAATCTCTGCGGCTCTATATCCCGGGCCACGACAGCAATCACGCACACCCCTTGTCTGCTAACAACTACAGTAGCGCCCATCTGAACTTCCAAGGACCACATGAAGAAGAGCAGCACCAGGATGTATATCCACCTGGGCCCAGCTCGTCCGATAAGCAATGCATCACTCCCCTCAGCATCCCACAAACCATCTCACCAGCTGAACCGTCTTCATCGTCATCATACTCACACACAACCTACCTCCCCACTACACCCACCCGCGTCGAATTCGACCCCTCCATGCCAATCAACGCATCCGACTATGTGTTCTCACCTTCGCCGGCCACTGTCCCAGGTCAGTCTAGGGGTATAGGTATCGACAAGGACGAGCAGCGAAAGTCAGTACCAAAAGTATGCCCTGTCGGACGTTCTTTGGCTCGTCCTAAGGGGCGCGAAGCCAGTAAAGTACACGTTCCGAGTGGGAGTACGAGTACGACGAGCATGTCCCCATTGTCGGATTTGCTGGTGCCCAGTGTGCCGTTGATGCCTCCTGTACAAGTGCAAGCGAACCACAGGGTGGTGCCCCAACATCGTCTTCACCAGGGAGATTCGGTGCAGGCTGTGTCTTCTGTTCCCGCGTCTACTTCTTCTGTCCCCCAAAGCCCCCAAGACAAAGACAAAGACGCCACTTCGTCGACTACAAGCACACCAACACCAGCGCCGTTCATCTGCCCCTCCGGTCGTTCTCGAGTCAATTTAAAAGCTAGACTCAAACCCAGCACCACCGACCCATCCCCAACACCGTTCAAGAGTCTTTATCACTTGATAGGCAAAATCAAGCAACCGGATAAAGGAAAACAAAGAGAGCAGGATAAGCAGGTGGAAGACGGAGATGAGATGCAGATGATGCCGATGTCGATGGAATTTGAGTCGACTTCGAATCTCTCGAGTTCATGGTGTTTGATTGGGCCGACAGTTGATTTGGGAGTGGGAGTTGGATGGGATGAGGTGGCGGAGAAGGTATCTGATATTCGGAGGGCTACTGATATGGGTGCTGAGAACGCTTATGGTGGGGAACACGCAATGGAAACGGGAGGCAAGTCGAGGGTTGGGAGTTATCCTTTGAATCCGTTTGATGCTGTTCTTCTTGACCAGTACGTTTCTACTGTGTTTTACTGTCAGTTGATCTTGCTGACTTTTGATGTAGCGATAGATGGACGGGGGAGCTGTTACGCCGTTTGAACACGACTGACTCGCCGACGTTCTATGACTATGGGTCCTCGCCTCCTCGACAAGTACTTGACCTTGGATGTGGACAAGGGTTAGTGTGCTTTTCTCTTCTTAACTGCGACTTACTCGATAGACGACAGACACTGGGTCGTTGAAGCTGCCATAAAATGGAGCAGATACGGGACCAAGGTGATTGGGTACGACAAGGTGGATATTTCAAAGGCTTTATTACCACTCGCCGTCGAACATAGGGTAAAGCGTCAAATCGAGTTCATTCGGGGAAATTTGTACGTGTTCCACAACGTTTTCTTTCTCGTCCTCATCTTCATTCATTCATATGTACCATCCAGCCTGAACCAACTCCCCTTCGACTCCAACACCTTCGACTTGATAAGAATGTCATGCCTCACACTCTGTATACCCACAGGCTCATGGGCACACGTATTCGAAGAAGTCTATCGCGTACTCTCCCCAGGTGGACGACTGGAGTTGATTGAAGATGCCATCATCTTCCCGCCCCAACCCCCCATCACCCCGCCTCTCAACTTTGAATTCCTTTTCGAACACATGCTCTCCAAGACATATGGCATCTCCCTCCATCCCGAGACGTTCATCTCGCAAATGATGAAAGATATATTCGGATATGGGGAGCTTATGGAAGTCATGCATCTTTTCCTCGCTCATCGCGATCCCTCCACTGAGGAAGACCAAGACGAAGCTGCTGTAAGCGAGGCAGAGATGAACCCAACTACGGGTCTCCTCCTCCTCCCGTCAACCTATCTCCCCATGGAGGCGGAAGAACTCGAGATGTACACGACGAGACATATGAGGACGTTGTTATCGTGCAAACATAAACTGGTAGAACATGCCATCGAAACAGAAGATGTGAATGATGAATTGGTGCAGGAGGCTCTGTATGAATACGAAAGGTGTGTTATGCCTTGTCCTACATATGTACATGCTTGAAATTGGCGTTTTGTTGATTTGGGATGTTATGTAGCTCGATGCATCAGAGGTTCCAGCATATACACCTCGATGCGAATGGGCAGGTGTCGGACTTGCAGACTTCGAGCGATGGGATGGGTAATGTCCGCACGTTCCGCGTGTTTGGGGCTATCAAGATGGAGAGTGTCGTGTTTACGTCTATGACTTGACATGGCTTATCCACGGCGATCTTGTGTGTCTTTGAATGTCCAAGCGCTCTTTTTGGCCAGCCTTAGCGCCGTTTGTTATTGCTTCATCCCCAAAAGTATGCGCTGCACGAAACGGTCACTTTTTGCATCAATCATTCGTTTGCACAAGACCGGCTGTTTTCGACGGCGCCATCATTGGCCGAAAAACACACACAGGATTTGGAAGAAGGGCGGTCATAAGGAAGGTGATAGATGTTTCGAGTCATAACATCGTCTTCGGAGTCATTGGTAGATGTCCATTGGGAAAAAAACTGTAGAGAAAGTCGCCAATCACCTAACGAACTACCGTGGGGATAGTCACTGCCTTATGCTTAAGCTTAGGCTGGTGCATAGTAAAGCTGTATCTATTGCAGGTCAGTGGCAAAGATAGTGCTATGTATTGATGTACTACAATTAATATATGTACCATATGGCCGCTTTAAACCAACTTTAAACCACCTTTCATTATGGTTTGGGCCTTCCAATTCGTCCTACGAATTCAACTCCAGCATCCACCACTTCCACCTTAGACTGGGTCAACCACTACTAACGTAGCGGGAATCGTTTCTGCATAACCCTACCCAACTCGCTCTACTCATGCTCATTCATACACATGACACTAATTCGGTGTTGCTGATGAATCACGTGACGTGTCCGGGTTGAACGTTGAGACGTTGAGGTGCAAGCCTGGCGCAAGCTCAAGTGAATTTTACAAATGACTCTTGCCAGAAAAGCGAGGGACCACTCGTGAAAAGAGTTTAGCAACGAGAACGGGAACCCAAACGAAACCCGACGTTTACATCTGTCCCGACCGCCTCTCGTTTCGCCCGTTCACTGAAGAGTCAAGACTTCAATAGGTTGCGAAGAAGTTGGTGAAGACAGGCACCAATATCTTAAATGGCGAGCATGGGAATTTGGCCTTGACTGGAAGCGCTCAGGAAAACCTGTGCTCATGGCACCTCCAATTCCAAATCGCTAGGTTGAAATGAACTCGGAGAGGCGTACAACTAGGTCCACCTCGACAGTCGACGAAACGAGGGCCGTCCCTCCAATGGAAAGCACAGGGTACGTTGGTTCTGAGCATGTGTTCGACGAGTTATTCTAAATAGTTGACTAGGGCATCCATTCTCTCGGGCGCTTTATCCACAAGTGTGCTCGGTGGGGAAATTATCAACTCGCAGAGGGACCATATCAGGACCACATTTATCATCAGTACGCATGCTTCATATCGTCAAAGACCTCCTAATCATTGGCAAGCACTTAGATAATCATATTGGGGGATCTAACTCCGACACATCGCATTCTACCTTGGCCGTCAGCAATTCTATTACTTCGGGAGACCCGCCTCATGCTACCACTTCATCCTCGGACAAAAATGTGCCCTATTCGAGCACTTCATCCCATCAAACCAAGAACAGAGCTCGCTGGAAGAGTTCAGTGTGTCCAACGATTCAGGTACATAATTTCAATGGGTTTTCGGGAGAAAACTGGGTTGAGTTCTGACTTCGTCATGCTGCTATGCAGGCCTTGGTGGGAGCGAAGTATCTCCAGAAATCGAGGTTGGCTTTTTCTCTTGTCACCGTGGCCAACGTGCTGACACCGGACAGTCTCCACCCACAGGGGAGGGCGATCCCGTTGAAGAAGAATCCAGTAACTCCATCTACGAGCGTCACATGTATCTGAAACAGCATGGTTTTCCTCTTTGGATCCCTCAGCCCAACACGACACTTCCTCGCTCATATCAACGGCAAGGCGTCAGCATTGGCGATGTGGGAATTTTCACTTCAGATGGTGGCTTCGACTTCCTCTTTAACGTCTGTTTACCCGCTGGGGACACAAGTAGCCCTAACGAACTTCCCGAAGGCTTTTCTCCCTTTCATTTGAAATCAACCGATGTTTGCAAATTCCATGCTCATTCTTCGCACAGCCATTTAGCCAGTCGGGCTGTAAAGAAGCGAGAGTAAGTCGCTGTTCCCTTCCACATCGCAGGGGCACTCACAAAGGTCGTAGCAGGGCAACGTTTGAATGCTCCGGTTCTGATGGCGCTATTCTAGCAATGCCTCAAGGGGTGTGACAAGACAACCTCATGGGGAATCGCAACATATTCGCATCTCCAGTCGAAACGTCCTGAAGACAACGTGTCCCTCTTGAGGTTCGGTCCTGTTGGTAACGAAGGTCAAGGTCGACATTCTTCATATACAACGTATGAATGGGATTATGCAAGTGTGCTAGAGGCGAAGTCTGGTCCTGAAGAGGAGGAGCTTATGAATTTAGGGGTCAACGGCTCCGTGCCTCCACGAAACCAGTGTACCTTTATCCGGTCGCTCACCCCTGGTATCGCTGTTGATGACTGGGAGCGTCTCGAAATGAAGGTAGTGGCTTTACTGAAGGATCAAGCATCAATGCGATCCCACAAGAGCCCTTTCCCTTCAGTTTCAGGTGCCATAAATTCTCTTCAAAGTACGCTGTCTCCTGCTTCCCCCGATTGTGGGCACTCCAACCAACATCATTTTCAAGGTCGCATAAGCTTTTTGCGTGGTCATAAACGCGGGGGTAGCTCCGAGGTGACCGATTCGATGACCCTTGCACAGGTCAGCGCTTCTGGTTATATCATACCCCTCTTCAAATGTTTATCATCTTGAAGACAACAGCAACTCACCCCGCGACCTATGTCATTGACATGATGCTGCGAAAGGTGCCGCTTATTACTACACACACACACACATAACCTGCCACCGATCAGTCCTTGACCTTTATAGTGCCCCAAAGCGAAGGTTGCAGTTGTCCATGACAGCGACTGGTGCTCTGTGATTCGAGACTCGGTGAGTCATGAACTTCATGACTTGACCTCAAGTGTAAAGCGGATGTTAGGATGATGATTGGAGGTATACAGCCCAAGACCTTCCACGTCGGATTCAAGAGGCATTTCATGTCGTTGAACAGAAGAATGGTGAGGTTGACTAACCACGGTGTTGTCAAGGATTCAACATTTTTTTCCCAGGTACCGTCTACCTAGAAGAGAAAACAAGGCCATCTCAACACCCTAGTAGATTACCTGACGTCTCCGGCAAATTAGAGGTTGAGGTTTTCCCTCTCTTCGAGGATCGACAACCAGGGCCTTCGCAACTTTCCGATTCCCCTGAAATATCCTCTTTAGACGTGCAAGTTGACTCTCCTTGGTCCAAGAAAGTAGTTGACAATGGAGATGGTGATATCAAACCTAAGAAATGTCATGATTCCGATGAGGTGGGTGGACGGCTCTGCTACTCTGGACCAGCTTGATGACCGTTGTCACTTTTAGGATGACAATGATTTTAGTAACGAAGCAAACACTCTACTCAGCGATCGAAAAGCTGGGCCTCTGCAACTTTTCGAGAGATTCCCGCACTCTCCCCAGACATTCAAAAAGCTAATTGACAATTGGGATGATATTAAACCTCATGAATATTACGATTCCGAGGAGGCGAGTATCTAGATGGCCCAACTGCGCTGAGTTTGGTAACCATAGCCATTTTCAGGACGATGAAGGTCAATTGGGCGATGAAGATAATCTTGAGCCGGATACTGCCTTCCTCGAGTCCATTCTTCGTCGAATTCAACAAGTGAAGAATAACCCTTCCTTTGAACAGTCGTGTTCCCCCCCTCGGTCCCTCAAGAGGCCGGTTGATGACTGCGACGAAAACTACAGTTCTGATTCCAGCAAGGTGAACATTCATGTGGTTACGTCCGTCCAGTAATCATGTCGACCAACTCATTGACCAGGCACGTCTCGGCATTGACATTGTTGATGAAGACAGTCCTTGGTCGGACGCCTTCTCAGAATACATTTCACTGCAAATCCAGAAACTGAAGAGCAACTCCACCTACGACAACAAATTCAAAATGGATCGCGATTCTAGCTGGGTAAATTTCTGCACAATTTTCTTCATTCAGAGATTCATGGCTTACACAATGACCAGGATCCTTTCAAACTTGACAAGAATGATTTGGACAACAAACATCGCATCATGCTAAACGCCATCATCAAGATCATGTTCCAGCGACCGAAGCATAACATGAGCTCCTTCGGAGACTTCTCCCTTCCTGGATACATCAAAGAGTCGACTGACGATGGCGACGGTGTTGCCAAACCTGACTTGTTTGATGTTTCTGGTGAGGCGGACTCAATTTCTTTGAAGGGAAAGTCCGTTCGCATAAATAGCAAACTTCACAATCAAGCGCCCCCTAATGACGAAGGTTATATCGCGAAATCCATGGCAGCAAGGAGGAAGATGGTATATCCGGCGAACTGGAGGCCCTCAAGCCGTCCAAGAAGCCCAACGGATATATAACGAGTTCTAGTGCGTAGTCGAAATTTGACGTTGGAGAAGGATGTGTGGCGGACGGGGGCGTTGACGTTGAGGCAGATACTCCAGAGTCATGTCTAGCGTTCAATGAGTTCCAAGATTGAAAACTGTGCTGTTGTCACTGCGTGCCCTATTAAAAGTTGACCCCCTCCCTTTGTCCATTTTCCATCGTCTACAAAATAAACATGAACCCATTTCAATTTGCTCCCCATACCCCTTTCGTTTCATTTCATTGATCCCTGATCCTTTCCAGCCATTTGTTGTGGACGTGCTATACGTCGAGCTTGCTGGAACATGGTCACGTCCACGGGAAAGTGAGCCAATCAATGACCATGGCCAGACTGAGTCTCAACGTATCGACTCCGTGGATGTAATAGTCCTGGGCAATATCGTGGGTCGCTTAATCATAAGGTGACGAAGGCGACGATAAAGGTTCTTAGCTTACCTAAAGTGCAAGCGCCAACAACCACTGTCTTTCCAGCGTGGTCAGACGATTTCTTGTGCTCATTAGAATGCAGAATTTCCCCTTCAAACTCGTCCTTATTTGCTGATTCGATATGTGAGATAGTTTATCTTGCCAGGTGCGTGAAATTGACGTACCAGGGTATGAAGGCGTATTGGGAGACCCGCTGCCCAATCCTGTTGCGAAGACTACGTCCTCGACTGTAAATGTGCCCCTCTCCGGGTGACGAATACATTCCACTTGTTGGTGGCGGGATCCCTATCGATCGATGTGAAGTTTGACGAGAACCAGATGTTCAGCTCAAAGATTTCAGCGTAATGTTCTAGTCGGCAAGCTGATGATCCTGATCAGTAGGGTTCCAGCGGACGGTATCGAGTCAGCTTACCTTCACGGCTGGAGCATAGACTGGCCACGTCGGTGGGAACCTGCGAGAATAGAAGGTAGAGAAAGGGGAGAAACGTTTCGAACTCGCAGAAGATAAGGCAGATGATCATACCCTACAAGAAATCAAGTTAGCTGTCGTCCTCATAGTCAGAGATGTGACATTCACCAACATGATCATGTGGACACAAAGCCTCATACCTGTCCACCCTCGCATTTCGTTCCATAAGTACCCAGGATATGTCAAGGTGTTTCAACATCTCCGTCCGGCTCCATGAATGAGTAGTACCGTCGGGTCCGATTCGTCCTTATACTCCGTCTTTGCTCCACCCACTGTTCATTACTTACTAGGATCAAGATCCCCACTCTCTCTGGAAACCCTTCGAGGATTTCCAAATTGGTATATACCACATGCAGCCTTCCACTCTCCACTGATCCACCGTCGGTATGAGACGACGCGTTCCCGACGTCAGTTAAGAACTCGAATATTCACGTTGATTGATCGACGCAAGGTCGGGAGTAAGTTAGGCCGCTCCAAGCCCAGCAGCGGGTCTTTCAAAGCGAAAGTTCTGCTCTTTCGATTGAACTAGTTGATCAGTGAGGAGCTGGATCATCCAGAAAAGGTCCTGAAGTTCCAGGTGAGGGAGTTGTGTAACATGTCGCGCCAGAGGAGACTGGAAACAGCCTTTGCATCGCCTGCAATAGAAGGTGGCGAACCAGTTCTGTGTGATTTTGTTTTTTGCATCAAACATTTTGGGGAACGGATGCGCCTAGGGGGGGAGTCATCGTTCGAAATGTAGGTTATTGCAGTTGCTGGTAAAGATTTTATAAGGGCAATGGGTGCAGAGGTGGAAGTCGAAGATCAGATACTGAGTGTCATCCTGTGTCATCATCAGCGTTGTACTTTACATCAACCTCGACCGCGTCTTACTTCCCCCGTTCACTGTAGACTTTAATACTGCGCCATTTAGGACGACGACTTGCACAAGAACGTATTTCGCCAGCGCAGCCTGCCTAACACTCTACCCAAGTTGCGCGAAAGTTGGGAAGCAATGAAGGCAGGTTGAAGGCAGGTGCCAATGTCTGAATAGTGATGACAAGCTCGCTAAATGAGTATGGGAAATCCGCCTAGACTGGAAGCGCTCAGAAAAACCTGTGCTCATCAAGTGCTCATGCGCAGTTGACTGGCGCTTCCACATCCTTACGTTGCAATGAACTCGAAGAGATATACGGCAAGGTCCACCTCGACAGTCGACGAAACGAGGGCCGCCTCTCGAGTGGAAAGCATAGGGTACGTTGGTTGCAAGCATGTATTCGACGAGTCATTCTGAATGGTTGATCAGGGCATCCATTCTGTCGGGTGCTTCATCCACAAGTGTGCTCGGCGGGGAAATTATCAACTCGCAGAGGGACCATAACAGGGCTACATTCATCATCAGTACGGAGTCTTCATATCTTCAAAGACCTCTTAATCATTGGAAAGCCGTTAGATATTGGGGCACCTGACTCCGACACATCGCGTTCCACATTGGCCGTCAGCAAGCCTAGTACTTTGGGCACGGTAACAGACTTGCCTCATGCTAGCACTTCATCCAAGTTGGCTAGGGATCTCCCCTGTCCTAGCACTTCATCTGCATCAGACCAAGAACAAAGCTTGCTAGAGGAGTTCAATGCGTCCACAGATTCAGGTACGTACTCTGAATCGTTTTTCAGAAGACCCTGGGTTCCATTCTTCCTTTGTGCTGATACCATTTAGGCTATGGTAGTGAAGTATCTTCCGAAATCAAGGTTTGCTTTTCTTTCTCGCCAGCGTGGCGAACGTGCTGACCTTGAGCAGTCTCCAGACTCTCCGCCCAATGAAGACGAGAATCTCTTCGAAGAAGAGCCCAACGCCATCTACGAGCGACACATGTATCTCAAAAAACATGGCTTTCCTCTCTGGATTCCTCAACCCAACATGAGGCTTCCTCACTCATACCGACGACAAGGTGTCAGCATCGGTGATGTTGGCATCTTCGCATGGGATGGTAGCTTTGACTTCCTTTTCAATGTCTGTCTCCCGGCAGGACATCCTAATAACCCTGACGAGTTGCCCGAAGGCTTCTCTTGCCTTACGCTCAGACCTACGGATGTTTCCGAGGTCCGTGCGCATTCTGCGCACAGCCATATGACAAGCGCGTCTGTACAAAAACAGGAGTAAGTCGCCTATTCCTTTTACATCTAACTGTCAGAGGTGCTAACGATGTTTTAGTGGAGCAACATTCGAGTGCTCCGGTTCTGATGGTGCTGTTCTAACCATGCCTCAAGGAGCTTATCACGAAGACTTGAAAAATATCAGCAGATTTAGAGATTACGCATTGACTCACGCTGAAAGCTGGTATCAGTATGCCAATGGACCTTGCGGTCGGGAAATTGGCAATGGTCAACTTCACATGGTAACAGGTTGTGATAAGACCACTGCTTGGGGAATTGCAACCTACTCGCATCTCCAGTCGAAACGTCCTGAAGGCAGCGTAACCTTGTTGAACTTTGAAGCTGTTGGTAATGAACATCATGGTCGGCAGCCTTATGCTTGGGATTACAAGGGCACAGTGGAGGCGAAGGTTGGTCCCGAAGAAGATGAGCTTGTGGACCTAGGGGTTCAAGGTTCTGCCCCTCTTCGAAATCAGTGCACCTTCGTTCGATCTCTTACCCCTACGCTTGGTCATGATGACTGGGAACGTCTGCAATCGAAGATAGTGGCTTCAGCGAAAGATCAAGCATCGGAGCAGTCCCCCAAGAACCCTATCACATCAGTTTTAGGTGCCATAAGCTCACTTCCAGGTATGTTGTTTCCTGTCTCTTGTGATTGTGTGCTTTTCAAGTAATATCATCTGCAAGGCCACTTAAGCTCCTTATGTGGCTACGGTCGCGGAAGTACTTCGAAGCTGACCGATTCAGTGACTCCTGCACAGGTCAGCATTTCCACTTGTTTCATGCCCCTCTTCGTATCCTTACTATCTTGATGAAGCCACTATCAGCTCACCCCGCGACCTACGTCACTGACATGATACTACAAAAGGTACTGCTTACTGCAACGCATGAATGCGAAACTAATCAATTGCTTATGCATTTACAGTGCCCCAAAGCCAAGGTTGTAGTCGTCCATGACAGCGACTGGTGCTCTGTAATCCGAGACTCAGTGAGCAATAAACTTCATTGCTAGATTTGAAGATGTAACGTGGGTCTTAGGATGATGATTGGACATATACAGTGCAAGACCTTCCGCATCGACTTCAAGAGGCATTTGATATCGTTGAAGAGAAGAATGGTGAGGTTGACTAAACACGGTGTTGTCAAGGATTTAACTTTTTTCCCTAGGTACCGTCTACTTACAAGAAAAATCCATGTCATCTCAACGGCTCAGTATATCATCTCTCGTTTCCGCTGATTTGGAGAACGAGGGCCGTCTTCTTCTCGAAGAACGAAATCCAGGGTCTTCGCATTCTCACCCAAAGTCGAAAGTTGACGATTGGGATGATGACACCAAACTTGACGAATATCGTGATTTTTTCAAGGCGATTTTCTGATACGCTTTTCTGCTCTGAATGGGCTGATGACCATGATCATTTCTAGGGCGACCACGGTGATTCGAGTGATGAAGATCAACAACCAGGGCCTTCGCATATTTTCGACCACTTTGCGCCTCCATCCCCTTTGAAAATGAAGGGCGACTATTCTTCGTTCTTCAAGGACGGTGAAGATGAAAATATCAAGTTTGATGAACATTATGATTCTGGCGAGGCGAGTATCGGAATGGCTCTGCTGCTTGCGATGATTCTGATGACACACTTTCTTTTAGGATAGCGAAGGTCAACTAGATGACGAGGATAATCCCATGCTGGATGCTGCCTTCCTCGATTCCATCCTTCCACAGTCACAAAAGGCGAATCACAACGCCTCATTCGCACAGCCTTCGCCCCTCAAGACGTCGATTGATGCCTACGACGACGACCCGAGTCCTGATTCTAGCAAGGTGAGTGGCGTCCCTCTAGGATCGTGTCGACCTAGTACAAGTGTTTTCTCTTCCTCTGCTGACACGTCTTTCTACCAGCACGGTCTCACTAACAGTCCAGACGATGTTGGCATCCCTTTTCCCGCCATGGATCCACATTCGTCACAAGATAATTTCAACAAAGCCAGGGGAATGTCAATGAGCATTCCAATTTCCGGCCAACAAAGCTTTTCTTTGGCTCCTCAGGCTACAAATCCCTCCAGCTCTCGCAGAGTTTCTAGCTTTCCTGATTTGCAACACGCGCCTGATCTGGATGTTGATCTGGATCGACTGGCAAAGGAGGACCCATTGACGACGCAGATTTGGCGAAGGTATGCAAAGACGAAAGCAACATCACCTCATGCTCAGCGGATGGAAAATATAACCTGGAGGATGATGGCGCTGGCCCTCAAGAAGAGGAAAGAAGACGAAGAATTTAAAGCTACCGAGCGGCCTGCAGAAGTGGAAGAGGCCCCTCTCCATGATCAAACGTTAGTTCGTCTCCGCGAGGCGCCCCAAGTTGAACATAAGCCGGACAATGTAGGCGAACCAGATCAAAGAGGGCGAAGAACTGATAAAGGGAAAAGAGTACGGTTCTATCCTTCCTCTAATCTCGAAAATAGTCAGGTGTGCATCCATCCGCACCTTGGATTATCATCTGTTCCTGCCATCAATTATGATGTTATGGATCACCCATCCTCTATCCTCGATCATCATCATCATCATCGCATCTCCAGCCGCAATCTCACGGAACCAGCTACAACTCCTGTACTCAGGAAACTGAGCATCGTGTCTGAACATTTGCCCTGGACTATCAGTATCTCAGCGTCGAATGGCTCTTACGTCACTGTTGGAGATGTACTGGAGGGCGTGTACAACGCACTGCAAAAGAACATCACACCTGGGGAGTACAGCTCGCTTAGTTCACATAACAAGCGCAGAGCTGCTCAGGCATACGAGCAGCGATACCGCAGGCATCGCAGCTCCCAAGCATATGACCTGGAGAAACGTGGGGGGATGAAACGCGTTGATTTTCTTATGGGAAGGACCAAGTTCTGGGGATTGGCCATGACAAGCCATGGATCACACATGTGGCAGCTCAGTGTTACATGACCTCCCCTCGAGTTCCGGTCATCAATACGATTTGCGGCACCCTGCCAGTATCGGTGAACGATCTCTTCATGGACCTCCGGCTCCTCCTCCCTTTGCTCCAGCAAACTATCCCCAACCGCCCTTCAGCGGCGGCGATCATCACCCATATGTATCGAAGGCTTCTTCTCGCTCTCGTCTATTTACCAAGAATTTATTCTCTTCCCTCTTCTGCTGGACTCGACCCTGACCCAATGGACTTGACCTTGCGCAATAAATTTATACCCCATGGATTTATACCCGCTAAGAGATGCGCCATGTACCGCGCATTGCGTGTTCTCTTTGGATCAGACCTTGTTGTCTTTGGAAATGGTGCTGTTATGAGACACCATCCCATTATCATACCGCCAGATGTCGTGGCAGTGTGGACTTTTCGTTATTTTTATTGCCTTGCTGTGCTCCTCCACCTTTCGCCTCTCGTACAGATCCATACACATCTAATGCGCCTCCACTGTTACTGTTGATCTTCCATAGACACCTCATACCCTTTATACACATACGACTTGTACGTTGATGAAACCGGTGTCCTAAGTGACACCCTTCCTGCGTTCGACGTGATTGTTGAAATTTCATTTTGCCTTGAACGAACTGTATTTCAATCTACTAGGGATCAGGATTCGGGAGGACGGAGCAATCGAGACGAAATATGTATACCAGAACAACATACGCAAACGGCAATCGAAAGCAAAAAAAAGAGGGCGTTGTGGGGTGTAAGGGTGGAGCAATAAACTTGCGCAAGTGTTTGATCAGTGTCGGAGTGTTCACACGGCTTTACGTCTGGATCGACTCCTTGTCGACTCCTCAATATTTCAACCAAATTTCAACCATCGCGGGTTCCTTCCTGGTTTCTGTGGGGAAACGCGCCAGATACGGACGGGTCTTCTCTTCCTCCACAATGAGGTCTGCGGCAGTCTGCTACTTGCTTTTTTTAATTCAACCCTAAGGCCTAATTACCTCTAATTCGCAATAGACTTCAATACTGCACTTAGCTGCAAGTTAGCTGTTGAGGACAATGAATCGCGCAAGGACGCGTTCCGCCAGCGCGGCCTGCCTACCACTCTACCCAGGTCGCGCGGAGGAGCAATAAAGACGGGCACCAATAGCTTAGATAGCTCGCATGGGCCGGAATTAGGTGGAAGCGCCCATGACAAGGGCCTCCAACTTATCGAAAGGTCGAAAGGTCGTCATCTAGGTCCATCTTGACAGTCTCGGACGAAACGAGGGCCGCCCTTCGAGTGGCAAACACAAGGTACGTTGATTCTGAGCGTGTATTCGACGAGTTATTGAATAAATACCCCAGCCATCTACCAGCCCCCGCCTCCATCACGAATGCAAGCATCACGCTCATTACCTGCTCCTTCGCAACAACAGTCGGCCAACATGAACCCAAGCCAACTATCCTCTGTCATGGATAAAACCCATACAATCCACGACTCAGTCCCATGCCACCACGCCATCCAAGCTACTTTCCTTTATCAAAGTATGAAGAGGGGCAAAGTTTCGACGACGATATCTTCGAACTCTCTTCTAGAAGCCCGTCCACTTCCACCTCTGCGACTCTGTATCCCGGGCCACGATAGCAACCAAGCACACTCCTTGTTCACTTACAACTACAATAGCGCCCAGCGGGACTTTCAAGGTCCACATGAAGAAGAGCAGCACCAGCATGTGTATCCACCTGGACCCAGCTCGTCCGTTACGAGTTACACCACTCCCCTCAGCGTCCCACAAAGCATCTCAGTAGCTGAACCGTCTTCGTCGTTATCATACTCACCACAACCTACCTCCCCACTGCACCCACCCGCGTCGAGTTCGACCCTTCCATGCCAATCAACGCCTCTGATCATGTGTTCTCACCTTCACCGACCACTGTCCCAGGTCGGTCTGGGTGTATAGGTATCGACGAGGACGAGCAGCGAAAGTCGACACTGCCAAAAGTATGCGCTGTCGGACGCTCTATGGCTCGTCTTGAGGGGAGCAAAACTCGTAAAGTGCACGTTTCCAGTGGGAGTACGAGTGCGACGAGTCCGTCCCCGTTATCGGATTTGCTGGTGCCCAGTGTGCCGTTGGTGCCCCCTGTACAAGTGCAAGCGAACACAGGGTGGTGCCCCAACATCGTCTCCACCAGGACGATTCGGTGCAGCCTTCGTCTTCTGTTCCCGCTTCTACTTCTTCTGTCCCCAGAACCCTCAAGACAAAGACAAAAACTCTACTTCACCAACTACAAGCACACCAACACCAGCACCGTTCCTATACCCCTCCGGTCGTTCTCGAGTCAATCAAAAAGCTAAACACAAACGTAGCCCTACCGACCCATCCCCAATACCGTTCAATAGTCTTTGTCACTTGAATGGCAAAACCAAGCAACGGGATAAAGGAAAACAAAGAGAACAGGATAAGCAGGTGGAAGATGGGGACGAGATCCAGAAGATGCCGATGTCGATGAATTTTGAGTCGACTTCGAATCTCTCGGGTTCATGGTGTTTGATTGGCCCGACATTTGACTTGGGAGTGGGTGTTGGAGGGGATGAGGTGGCGGAGAGGGTTTCCGATAGTATTAGGATGGCTGCTGAGAACGCTTACGCAATGGAAACGAGAGGCAAGTCGAGGGTTGGGAGTTGTCCTTTGAACCCGTTTGACGCTGTTCTTCTTGACCAGTATGTTTTTATTCTGTTTTATTGTCAGTTGATTTTGCTGACTTTTGTTGTGACTAGCGATAGATACACGGGGGACCTGTTACGTCGTTTAAACACGACTGACTCGCCGACGTTTTATGACCATGGGCCCTCGCCTCCTCGACAAGTGCTTGACCTTGGATGTGGACAAGGGTTAGTGGCCTTTCCTCTTTATAATTGCAGCTTATCTAATAGACGACAGACACTGGGTCGTTGAAGCTGCTATAAAATGGAGCAGATACGGGACCAAGGTGACTGGGTTCGACAAGGTGGATATCTCAAAGTTTTGTTACCACTTGCCGTCGAACATAGGGTAAAGGGTCAAATTGAGTTTATTCGGGGGAATGTGTACGTGTTCCGCAACACTTTCTTTCTTATCCTCATCCTCATCCATATGTGTATCGTCCAGCCTGAAACAACTGCCCTTCGACTCCAACACCTTCGACTTGATAAGAATGTCATGCCTCACACTTTGCATACCCACAGTCTCATGAGCACACGTATTCAAAGAAGTCTATCGCGTATTCTCTCCAGGTGGACGACCGGAGTTGATCGAAGATATTATCATCTTCCCGCCCCGCCCCAACTCCCCATCACCCCGCCTCTCAACTTTGAATTCCTCTTCGAACACTCTCCAAGACATATGGCATCTCCCTCCATCTCGAGACGTTCAAAGATATATTCGGATATGGGGAGCTTATGGAAGTTCTCCACCCTTCCCTCGCTCGTCGCGATCCCCTCATCGAGGAAGACCGTGGAGATGAAGCTGCTGCAAGCGAGCAGAGGAAAACCCAACTACGGGTCTCCTCCGTCTTCCGTCAACCTATCTCCCCGTGGAGGAGGAAGCACTCGAGATGCACACGACGAGACATATGAGGACGTTGTTATCGTGCAAACATAAGCTGGTTGAACATGCCATCGAGACCGAAGATGTGAATTATGAGTTGGTGCAGCAGGCTCTGTATGAATACGAAAGGTGTGTATGCCTTGTCCTGCATACATACCTGAAATTCGCGTTTTGTTGATTTGGGAGGTCATGTAGCTTGATGCATCAGAGGTTCCTGCCTATATACCTCGATGCGAATGGGCAGGTGTCGGACTTGCAGGATTCGATCGATAGGATGGGCAATGTTCGCACGTTCCGTGTGTTTGGGGCAATCAAGATGGAGAGTGTCGTGTTTACGTCTATGACTTGACATGGCTTATCCACGGCGATATTGTGTGTCTTTGAATGTCCACAGGTCACTTGGGGCGTAAGCCTCAGTGTCTTTTGCATACTTGCCGTTATTGGGTTCAATTACCCGCCTCACTTTGAACCAATCCGGATCCATCCATCAAGTACATCCGTCCACCCCCCTCGCACTCAACATAGTGATGAACCTTTTGGAGACTGGTTCGAGTCTAGCGATTGCTCTGTCCACGAGATATGCACTGCATGAATGTCACTTCTTGCACCAATCATTCGCTTGCAAAACAAGAACGGCTGTATTTAACGGCGCCATGGCCAAGAGAAACACAAAGGATCTGGAAGAAGGGGGTTATTGAGATAACAAGGAAGGGGTCGAATGTTTCGAGTCTGTCATAAACATGGTCTTCAGAGTCATTGGTAGATGTATATTGATGGCGCTTGGTCTCCTGTGCGCGTATCCTCGACGGTAGACTTTGGCGAGGTTCAATTCTGCGTCTGTCGCGGGTCACGGCGGGCGTCTCGCACGTTCTTCTAGCTCGTCTATCACCAGAAATGGAGGGAGGGGGTAGTCCGGTATTTTATAAGTCATCGTTCGAGAATCGAGATATAGATTATGGTGGATGCTTGTCAGAATCGCTTATTCTCAAGAGCGGTGGAAGTCATGGAAGTCGAAGACTTGAGCAACGCTGATGTTCTTTGCCGTTCTTCGGTCATTACTTGGCCTCTTCCACAACGAGGCATGCGGCAAGTCTGCCACTTATATTCTTCAATTCAACCCAACCCTCTAATTCACCGCCACTCTATCTCAGTCTGGTTCGTCATACTTTTTATGCACGAACACAAGCAAGTCATATGAACGGCACTGTCAGAAAAACGAGCGACCACTCGTGAAAAGAGTCTAGCAACGAAGTCGGCAACCTAAAGCCCACGAAAAAATTCAGGTCAATCCCGACCTCGTCTTGCTTCCCCCGCTCGCTGTAGACTTCAATGCTCTATCATTCCCTAAGCTGCTGAGGACGACGAATGCGAAAGAACATGTTTCGCCAGCTCGGCCTGCCTCTTGGCCTGCTCTACCTAGGTTGCGAGGAAGTTGGAAAGCAATGGAGACGGTTGGGAGACAGGCGCCAATATAATCTTAAATGGCGAGCATGGGAATTCTGCCTCGAGGCCCCTTGACTGGAAGTGCTCAGGAAAACCTGTGCTCCTGCGTAGTTGGCCGGCACCTCCAAATCGTTGGGTTGAAATGAACTCCAAGAGTCATATGTCTAGGTCCCCCTCGACAGTCGACAAAACGAGGGCTGCGCTTCGAGTAGAAAGCACAGGGTACGTCGGTTCTGAGCATGTCACTTGTCTCTGTGGTCTGAATCCGTCAATTAGAACCTCCGTCTTATTGGGCGCTTCATCGACAAGTGTGCATGGTGGGGAGATCAGCAGCTCGCAGAGGGATCACATTAGCAGTACAATCATCATTAGTGCGCAAACTTTATCTCTTAAATGGATTCTTCATCATCGAGAGTTCACCTAGATGTGGGTGGGTCTGACTTGGACGCATTGCGGGCGACCTCAGCAGTAAACAAGAGCAGCAATACGTTAGAGTCGGCTGGAGAAGTGCCCTCATCTTCCTCGGACCACGAAGAAATCGCAATATTGGAGGAGTCGAGAGCGACCACCAATTCAGGCATGTATTTCTTCCAAAACCTCTCATGGCAAATTGGGCTCAATTCTTAGTTTTTGTTTTTAGCCTGTTCAGGTCCTGGCAGCAGTGGTGCATCTTTTGAAGCAGAGGTTTGTCTGTTCTCTTCTCGACCTGACCAGTATGCTGACACCAGACAGTCTCTGCCCACAGAGGAGGGCAACCCCGTTAAAAAAGAATCCAGTATCTCCATCTACAGGCGTCACATGTATCTCGAAGCGCGCGGCTTTCCTCTCTGGATTCCTCAACCCAACGAGGAACTTGATGTCTCATATCGACGAAAAGGTGTCAGCATTGGCGATGTTGGAAGTTTCACTCCAGATGGTGGCTTCGACTTCCTCTTTAATATTCGTTTTCCCGCTGGGCACTCAGGTAACCCTAAAGCACTTCCTGAAGGCTTTGTTCCTCTCGAGCTGGAACCAACAGATGTTCGCAAATATTCTGCTCGTTCTTCGCACACCCATATAGCCAGTCCGTCTGTAAAGAGGCGAGAGTAAGTCCCTGATCCCTTCCATATCCCAGGGGTACCAATGAGGGTTGTAGCAGGACAACTTTTGAATGCTCCGGTTCTGATGGTGCTATTCTAACAATGCCTGGAGGGGCATGCCACGAAGATCTGAAAAATTACAGGAAATTTAGAAAATATGCAAGGATTCACGCTAGAAGCTGGTATCTTTACGCCAAAGGGCCTCGCGGTGAAGAAATTGGCAATGGGGAACTTCACTTGGTCACGGGGTGTGACAAGACAACCTCGTGGGGAATCGCAGCCTACTCGCATCCCCCGTCGAAACGCCCTGAAGACAATGTGTCTCTCTTGAGGTTCAATCCTGTTGGTCATGGACATTCTCCATATACGACGTATGAATGGGACTGTGAAGGCACACCAGAGGCGAACTTTGGTCCCGGACATGAGGAGCTTATGAATTTAGGGCTGAACGGCTCCGTTCCACAGAATCAGTGTACCTTCATCCGGTCACTTACGCCTGCTTTCGGTGATGATGACTGGAAGGATATCGAATTGGAGGTAGAGTCTTCAATGAATGATCAAGCATCGGAGGGATCCCCCAAGGGCCCTTTCCCTTCACTTTCAAGTGGCACGGGTTCTCTTTCAGGTACTATGTCTGCTGCTTCTCCTCATTGTGGGCACTTCAACTCACATCATTTACAACAAGGTGGCAAAGGTTGTTTCTGTGGTCACAGTCGCGGGGGTAGCTCCGAGGTGACGGATTCAATGACCTCTACACAGGTCAGCGCTTCCGGTTGCATCATACTCTTCAAATGTTCACTATCTCAAAGACAACAGCAGCTCACCCCGCAACCTATGCCATTGACATGATGCTGCGAAAGGTGCCGCTTATTGCTACGCACAAAAACTCAAATCCTGCCCCTAATCAGTACTTGAACTTTCATAGTGCCCAAAAGCGAAGGTTGTACTTGTTCATGACAGCGACTGGTGCTCTGTGATTCAAGACTCGGTGAGCCATGAACTTCATTACTTGATTTGAAGTGTAAAGCGGATGATAGGATGACGATTGGACGCGTACTGCCCAAGACCTTCCCCTTCGAATTCAAGAGGCATTCCATATCATTGAAGAGAAGGATGGTGAGGTTGACTAAAGACGATGTTGTGGTGATTTAACATTTTTTTTTCAGGTACCGTCTACCTAGAAGAGAAAGCAAGGCCATCTCAAGACCTCAGTACGTCATCTGACGTCTCTGTCGGAGGAGAGGTCGAAGATCTCCCTTCACTCGGAAATCGAAATCTATGGCCTTCGCAACTTTTCGATGCCTTTGAAACGCCCCCTTCTGACACGGAGGTTGACTCCCCTTGGTCCCACAAGAAAACAGTTAATGAGGACGAAGATATCAAACCCCACATGTGTCATGGTTCTGGTGAGGTGAGTATCTAGATGTTCCGCTGGTCTGGATGGGTTTGACAACCATCGTCGCTTTTAGGATGACGGCAATGGCTTAGGTGACGAAGACGTCACTCCATATGAAGATCGAAAACCAGAGTCTTCCCAAAATTTCGACCCCTTTGAAATATACCCTTCGAACATGACAGTTAACTCCCCTCGATTTTTCAAGAAAAGAGTTGACGATTCGGGTGATGACAACAAACCTAGGGGCACGGTTGGGGACTTGCCTCATGCTAGCACTTCATCCTCGGCTGGGAATCTGCCCAATTCCATTCTGTGGAGTGTGCTCGGTGGGGAAGTTATCAGCTCGCGGAGGGACCATAACAGAGGTACATTCATCATCAGTATGCATGCTTCATACCTTCAATAACCTCTTAACCGTAGGAAAGCCCTTAGATCTTGGGGGATCTGACTCCGACACGTCGCGTTCTATCTTGGCCGTCAGGGGTCAAGGTGAGATGAACTATCCCAACAGAACATACCTTCGTGGCGCTTATATACTCACAGATCCCATCGAAAAACTCAATCACGAAATGACATCATATAAAACTCGACAGTCGTCTTACGGCGACCCCGCCGGCTGCATGCAAGGGACCCGCGTAAAGGTCCTCGAAGAATTGGACATTTGGGCCTCGAACGCCAATAGCAGCAGGGTATACTGGATGGTAGGTATGGCGGGAATCGGAAAATCAACCATCGCGCACACGTTCTGTGAGAATCTCGAGGCTAAAAACATTCTTGGTGGCAGTTTCTTTGCTTCTCGAGCATGGGGGAAAACTAGGAACGCACGCCTTATTATTCCTGTTATTGCACATTCGCTGGCCAGAGCTTCACATGCTATCAAAGTTGAGGTCGTCAAGGCCATCGAGGACGACCCTACTCTGGCGGAACCGACCTATTCTAACATAAAGGAGCAGTTCAAGCAGCTGGTTTATAATCCTGTTCAAACGACCGTCGGCATGGTGGATAAAGTTGTCGTTATTGATGCCATCGATGAATGTGACAACCTTGAAGTTGTTTCTTCGTTCATTAAACTTGTTCTTGAATGGGCGTCGAAAATTCCGCTCAAGATATTCCTAGCCAGTCGAGACGAATATCTGATTCGCAAGGCCTTCGGGTCTACTAGCGATAGTGTTCGAGGGTACTTCTATCTCAATGACATCAAGAAGGACGTAGTCGAGAATGATATCCGGATATATCTCAGGACATCGTTGGCCCACATCAAGGATGACGAACTGTCCAGTCTCGTCGCAAGTTCTGGCAGGCTCTTCTTTTACGCAGCAACTGCCGTTCGTTATATCACCAATGGTGGTGAGGACTATAAGTGCCGTCTTTCTGCAATGTTAACCCATGGCCAAAAATCCATCAACGCGTTTGAAACTGAGATCGATTCTCTCTATGTACATGTCATGGAAAAGGTCTGCAAAGACAAGGAGCCGCATGAAGTCGATGATATGAGAAATGTCTTGTCGATCACCATATTCCTTCGAAAGCCGTTGTCAATGGAAGCCATTACATCTCTCAAAAGCAACGCGCACTTGTATTTGGTGTGGCTCACGTCTGTTATTCACATTCCTGATCAACCCGGGGCCGTGGTTACTCCATTCCATGCTTCATTTTCTGACTTCATCACCGACCCCACACGTTGTTCTCCCAAGCGTTGTCCATTATTCCCTTCGCTGGTTGCTTCCGAGGGTCATAGACTGATAGCTCTCAAATGTTTGATGCTGATGAACAAGTCACTGAAGTACAACATGTGTGAAATCCCCCAAGAATTGACATTGTCACGGATACACAGGGCCAACTCTCTGGAAAACGTTGGAAAATTTTCTGAAGCACTCAGATACTCATGCATTTATTGGGCTGCTCATTTAGCAGAGGTCAAGGAATTTGACCCCATGTTCATCGACAATCTTCACGTTTTTTTGCACAAGCATCTTTTGCACTGGATAGAGTGTCTCAGCACACTGAGTGAACTACAGACCGGACTTAAATCCCTGAGTAGCATAGTGACTGTTTTATCAGTAAGTTATTTGCCAGAATGAAGGAGAACATTGTGAGTCTAATAATTTTCTGATTGACAGGTCTTCAAATTCCATGACTTTCACTTACTTGTTCATGACACCTGCCAGTGTTTACAAATGAACTTTGAAGCTGTCCAGAAACATTGCATGGAGATCTATGAGTCTGCACTTGTTTGGATCCCAAAGAATTCATTGATACGCAAGACCTACACTGCCGATGTCAGCAGAGTTCCAAAAGTGACTCTTGGATTACCTGACTCATGGGACCCTGCAGAGCTGATTGTGCACAATGGGTCAGCAGTATCATCTGTTGCATTCTCTCAGGATGGCAGCCGAGTTGTCTCTGGCTTGGACAACAGTATCATCCAAATTTGGAATGTGACAACGGGCAAGCTGGAGGCTAAGCTGGAGGGCCACACAGATCAGGTGAGGTCTGTTGCATTCTCACAGGATGGCAGCCAAGTGGTCTCTGGATCGGTTGACAAAACAGTCCGAATTTGGAATGTGACAACAGGCAAGGTGGAGGCTGAGCTGAAGGGCCACACAAATTTGGTGATGTCTGTTGCATTCTCGCAGGACAGCAGCCGAGTGGTCTCTGGATCGGTTGATGAAACGGTCCGAATTTGGAATGTGACAGCAGGTAAGGTGGAGGCTGAGCTGAAGGGCCACACAGGTTTGGTGAACTCTGTCGCATTCTCACAGGATGGCAGCCGAGTGGTCTCTGGATCAGATGACGAAACAGTCCAAATTTGGAATCTGACGACGGGTAATCCTCAACCAATACTCACTTCAGACATCACATTGCCTGATGGCAGTAGGGTGAATAAAACTTCCCCTGGGCAATTCCGCATTTTCTATCCCTTGCAGCAACCTACGCTCAGTATGAGTTCCTCTACCCAGTTATCAGATAACGGTGACTGGATAATGACCAACCTTCGTGACTGCTGTATCCCCTCTCAATATCGCAACTTTGTCTGTTCCACAATTTGGGGCAGCCGAATATGTTTGGGCTACCGATCTGGTCATTTAGTTGTTGTTGATATAACCCCACCACTATGAATAGTATCAATATGTTTTTACATAATGCCTGCATTGGAAAATCTTACCTTGAGGGCCATCACCTAGCATTAACCAAGCATTAACGAGTCCAGTTCCTGCTTGTTAAGTCATTGTCTCGTTTAAGATGTCGTCAGTGCCTCAAACCTGTTGACCAGAAAATCAATGCAAATGTCTTGTACACATGAAAGTAGAAGGTAAGTATTGTCATTTGAGTGGCTGAGTTTGGCCCTCCCAAGGATTTGAATTTTGAATTGCAGGGCGGAAAGTTCTCATGATCATTAAGTTTCAAAGTATTAAAAACAAATTAAAAATAAACCAATGAGACCGATTTGAAAGCGAACAAATTTACAAAAATGAAAAGGAGAGGAACACAGCTAGAATCCAACAAGCCATTTGCGTTACCTTGTAACAGCGGTCATGACCTTCTCAACCTGTTCCAGCCGCCCCCACTGCGTTCATATAATCCCCCTACCTCACATCTTCAATCCCCGAGTACTTGTCCTTCCATGGCACTTATGGTGCAAAGGATGCTCTGTCGTCACAGTACAGGCACAATGTCCCAGAACTGTACGAAGAAAAAGTGGCAGGTGCCACATATGAGATCATATGACGGCCTAGCCTGGAAGAGTAATGCTCGCGATTTTGAGCAGTCATATCCGGCACAGTATTCGGAAAGAAAAACTGGGTATGGTAGAATAGGGACTTACAGCACGGAGGAGTCGAACTGGCAAGGACTAACTTCCTGATCATTCAGAGGTGGGTTCTACTCCCCTTAATTGGACGATTATGAACATACGAACCTTGTCATAAACACATCCCGCTTGTGAAATCCCCAAACAGAGAACATCGGCTCGTATGGGTGATAGACAGAGTGGAAGATTGAGCTGTCGCAAAGCGTAATGCTCGGGCCCATTATTTATACCAGAAGGTCAACTCGATCCCATGGATTAAGGACAAAGCAAGACGTAAGTACCTCTGACTCGGAGGAACTGTAGTCACAAGGACCTTGGTATTGGTATAAAGCTTTGGCAGATAGAATGCGATACGTTGAAAAAAAAAAACGGAGCGGAAGGAAAAAGCTGAGTCCTGCGCTGACGATGAAGGACAGTCTCGTCGGTATTTACCTCTAGAAAATGGTTTAGAAACGAAAGGTTCGAAGCGGGAGGATAGAGACTCATGATGTGAGAAATATATCATAACGAAAAGATGAGATTGGCAATCCCGTCTTTAAAACGGTTGAGGTCTCCAAAGTGCGATGCGAAGCTTGAATATCGGGTTGGGTGTCCTGATGAAAAGGGATAAGCAAGATGTTCGATTGCAATCATCGATAACGAGAATCCCAGACGGGGTCCCTATCAATCGACGTGATGTTTAATGATAACCACACGTTCAACTCAAAGATTTCAGCGTAATGCTCTAGCCAGTTGGCAGGCTGTTAATCCTGATCAGTAAGGGTTCCAGCGGACGATATCATGTCGGCTTACCTTCACAACTGGAGCATAGACTGGCCACGTCGGTGGGAATAGAAATAGGGGAGAAAAGCTTCGAACTCATGGAAGATAAGAGGCATATCATCGTTGATCGATCATACTCTATGAAGAAATGAAGTTAGCTGCCGTCCTCATAGTCAAACCCACAAACAGGATCATGCAGACACGAAGCCTCATACCTGTCCCGAGGATATGTGAAGGTGTTTCAACCTCGCCAAACTCACTCTGTCCGGCCTCCAACATTGAGCACCGTCGAGTCTCCGTCTTAAATTTAAACTCGCTCTCCCTCCGTCTTTGCTCCCCCACCGTCCATGATTAGTTGATCAGTGAGGAACTGGATCATCTAGTCCTGAAGTTCCAGAAGAGGGAGTTGTGTAACATATCGCGCCAGGTGGTTCTCCGTATTGAGGAGACTAGAAACAGCCTTGCAATAGGAGGTGGCGAACCAGGATTTTTTTTGCGTCAAGATTTTGGGGAACGGATGTGCCTGGCCTGCGGGAGTGGTCTAAGTAGTATGTCATGAGTCTTCGTTCGAGTAGGTTATCACGGCCCCTGGTAAAGGGGTCTTATAAGGGCAATGGATGCAGAGGTGGAAGTCGAAGATCAAATGCTGAGTGTCATCAAGAACGTTGAAATTTCATTTTTGCCTTGAACGAACTGTATTTCAATCTACTAGGATTCGAGAGGACGGAGCAATCGAGACGAAAAACCAATATGTACACCAGAACAACATACGACAAACGGCAATCGAAAGCAAAAAAAGAGGGCGTTATGGGGAGTAAGTAAGTGGTGCAAGGAAAGTCAATAAACAAACTTGCACAAATGGGCGGTGGTGGTTTCTTATCAAACGTAAAAGAGGGGGTTGTACGTTGAGGGGTTGAAAATGAAGATATGATAGCTTGGATGGTGGTGAGTACGTATACAGTTGCAGGTAGACAGATAACCGAAAAAGAAAAAAGAAAGCGACAAAAAAAAAAAAAGAAGGAAAAGCAAGATGGGGGTAGAAAGAAAGTGGCATCAAGTAAAATACCCCGCCAACCGCGCAATCTGCATGAGCAGAGCGTACAGCTGGAAGATGTACACCTGGTAAAGGGCCGTGAACGGCACAGATGCCAGCGCAAAGCCAGCAGTGTGTCGCGTAGCCAGGGCCTTGGATGCTTCTTGTCGGTCGGATTCAGTAGTCAGAGGAGGGATTGACACGGAGAGGGCAGGTTTGACGGAGGAAGGAGCGGGAAGGTTCGAACTTGTAACGAGGACGTAAGAATGTTCACGGTCTTCTGACAACATCTCGGGTTTACCGCCATCTAGTCACGGCACTTCACCCCACGACGACGACGCAGAGGAGGACACAGCCGACTGAGGAGCAACATTCTCCTCATCGCTGTCCACGTCACTCTCAACAACACGCACTTCCTCCGCCTCTGCTGGCTCTGCCACGACCTTCGTCTCAGTCACCACGCTCTCAGCCTTCTTCTTCTCTTCCTCCTCCGCCTCCTTCTTCTTACGCTCCACTTCCTCCCGCTCTTTCTCCCGCAACTGCTGCCTCATCTTCTCCAACTCTTCCTCCTTCTCCTTTTCAGCCAAACGCGCCTTGACCTTCTCAAGCTCAGCGTCCTTCTTCTCCTGCGTCTTCTTCTCCTCCGCCTTGGTTTGAGCCTCCTTTTTCCTCCTCTCACGCTGAGCAAAAAAAAAACATCAGTCACTTGTTGGAATAAAGATCAAGAAAAAGGGACACATACAAGAGCCTTCTCACGAACTTCCCTAGCCTCCTTCTCGCGCTTCAGCCTCTCACGCATCTCACGCTCGCTCACAACCCAATCTTCTACACCATTCGCAGCAGCATCAGGTTGGGCTTTATACTTCAACAAATCTGTTTTTTTTCAGTCAGCACTTGCCCCAACCCAACCACAAGAAAAAGGGCAACTCACATCCCTGTAGCGCAGCAACGCTAAACTCCTCCTCCGGAACCCCATCCGCAAAGCGCTGAGCCAGAATAGCAAGCGTCCGCTTATCCAGCGGCGCAGCCGAATGCTTCGTGTTCAGCACGCTCGCAGTAGGCGGCGGAGGCAAATAAGCAGTATTCGTAGCTCCAAACTGGTTCTTATCTACCGGGGCTGCTGCAGCTACCAACGTTGACGACGAGTCAGATGGCGGTGAACCAGATTGTGTCCGTGGCGGAGGAGGCGTGTTCGTCCCAGAGCCCAAAGGAGAAGGAGACATGGGCGGGGAAGAGAGGAGAGAGGTCGCAGATGAGGCTAAGCTTGAGGAAAGGGACCATAACGAGGATGGTGTAGAACCTGAATTTGAGGGCGTGGGAATAAATTTCCTTGGAGTCGATGGAGGAGATGACGGCTCGAATTCAATGTCCACGTTGATGCTCTTCAGCTGCTGTTCGTCCGCTTCTTCCTCTTCTTCAGCGCAAGGGAAAAAGTTGCGGAAGAGGGCCTCGGCTTGCCACTTGCTTGCATTCTTGAACTCGACCCAAACGTCCATGCGGCCAGGTCGAGACAGGGCGGGGTCGAGACGCTCCAAGTGGTTGGTCGTACTACACAATCAAGTTTCAACAAACGAGGGCGCTAAAAAAGCAAAAGGGTCACTCACGCAAAGAGCAACCTGCCTTCAGCAGCAGCAACACCATCAAGCGCGTTCAAAAGCCCGCTCAAGCTCAAGGTGTTCACATCGCTCATCTGCTCACCACCACGGCCCCTCCTCCTGCGTCCACTCCCCCCACTACCACCACTACCCCCTTCCTGGTTCTGCTGCTGAGGGCCCTCCTTCTTCTCCTCTTCTTGATCGTCGTCGTCACGGCTCACGCTCCTTACGAAAGCAGCGTCCAGATCTTCCAACAGGACGACGCATCGCGCAGGAACACGGCCCATCAGGGTAGTCAGAGTCGAGTCTGATATCCACGAAGCCGACAGTGAAACGACGTAGATGTCCAGTTGGAGCTGCCCAGCCAGAGCATGGATGAGTGAGGACTTGCCCGAGCCTGGCACACCGTGTAGAAGGTAGCCACGGCGGAATGGAATTCCACGGTCTGCGTACCACTATAATTTTCAATTATTTATTTATTTAATTTTATTTTGAGGTTAGCATACCTTTTCGCTTTTGAGGAAATCGCGGGTATCGTCGAAGAGCATCTCTTTAACGCCTGGGTTGAGGACGATGCTCGCCATGGGACGTTTGTGGCGGGAGTCTGTCCACCTCCAAGAACCATGGGAGTCCGCGAAATAAATCTGAATCCGGTGTACAGCCTCAGCCTCGTACTCTTTTTTCGCCTGCAACACGAGCTGTTTAAGGATCGTGTTTGAGCGAGCAACAACGCTGTATTACCACATCAGCCCGAGGTAAAAAAAAACAAACAGACTAGAATTGAAGACAAACCTAATCGACAGCATTTCGCACCCAGTCTCCTGCTTCCTGCCCCTCTTCACGCGTAACCAGTGCCCACGGTAATAAATCGTGTGTGTCGTGTCGGCAGTAGGCTGGAATACGATACGGGTCTTTGGTCTGCCTTCTCCGTCTTCGCCCGCAGCCGCATCGTCAATGTCCCACTGGTCCCACTCTTCGTCCGCAGCATTAGACCCACCAGGACCCGTGGTACGGGTGGTCGTCTCAAACTCGCGGGACCGTTGCCATTCCGGTCGGCGCGAGAGCCAGAGCATGAGCCAATCATATGGATAATCTTCTTCACTGAAGTGGGCTGTTAGGAAAAATGCTGGGAAGAGAGGTGGCGTTAGTGGGGTTTTAAGACGGGGTTTAGATAGATAGCGAGCGAGCAAGTGGCAGCAACAGCAGCGACGACGAAGGCACAGGCAGGACACGATATGTGGCACTGATGTATGTGTCTGTGTGTGCGAAACTTGATAGAGAGGCGCCGAAGTGGCGGTATAGCCTCGGCGGCTCTCATGATCAGGCCATCTGTCGTTGCTGTTGCCGCTGTATAATATCCCCAGATGGGGAGGTATAACAATAGAGAGAGGACTTACAGTTCACGAAATGGGACCTATGAGAAATGGCAACGTCAGCTCGTCGTGGCCACTTTTGAAGGAATGGAAGCACATACCAAGCCGAACTAGACACCCGCCGTGCAGTTTCGACTGTGCCTCCGAGAACGACGAGCTTCATGCCATCGACGACCGACGAACCGCCTGCACCGCCTACGAGAGGCTGGATGAGGGACTTGAGTGCATCCATCGACTGGACTGAGTCAGGGTGGGTGAGTGTGGAATAATGGTGGTAAATGAGACAAGGGTGAGAAGTAAGGTGGTGAAATGGTGGTCAAGAGCGAAGAGAAATAAAGCAAAGTTGGTGGTATAAGAGGACAGAGATGAGCTGGTGTGACAGGCGTATGTCGCGGGGTTTCTTGAAAGTGTGACTAGGAATCAATGGGGAAGTATAAGAGGCGGTTCCGAGTGCTATACAACGCAGCAAATTGATGGAATGGTACTGGGAGCTGTGTAGGGCTTGCAAGAGGAGATAAGCTGTTGAGGTCAATCAGAGTCAGGACGCGTCAGCAGTGGTAAAGTGACTAGCAACAACCTGCCTCGAGGCATCAATCACCAACTCCGTCCACCGGCCCGGATCCCCGTCTCTTCACCCCCATCCTCCGCGACCTGTGGGCTTCTGGACGTCACTTTCGCTGCTGTGCATACGTGGGTAATGATCATTGCCCAAAAGACACTGCCTCTTTCCTATGACAATGACATCTCAACGAAATCCTCCGTTCAACGATTCTAATACGCTCCGGGCTGCGTGCGCCACCGGCAAGGGCAAAAAGACGGTGAGATCATTGAGCGACGCAGGACACAATAATTCACATCTACTTACCTTCTTCCTCCATCCTTTCGATCCTAAGCAAGCTAAGATTGCTCAATTTCCATGAAACAACCTCGGTTTTCCAGATATGAACAGGTCCTCACCTTGGGAAATTGGCGATTCCTCCTCCATCCACTGAGCCCTGGCACTGGGTAAATGAATCCATTGCCCATTCTTCAAAACGCGCGACTTCAATTTCCGGTGGGAGATACGGAGGCCTTTCAGCCAAAAAAATGTTGGGATAAATCGTCTTGGAGAATATGGACGACACGCCTCACCAACGTTGGACCTATACGATCATCACTAGCATATCCACCTGACGTTGGAATCTCCCCAACTCGGGAAAGGCGTGTCCCAGTTCTAAAATTCCTCCTATTGCCGATTGTAAAAATGCATACTTGATGCATACATGCGCCTTCGGTCTTCCCTTTTTTTCCGATGTATCCTCGTTCGGAGTTCCTTGATGTACCAATGGGCAGCGATATGAAAAGGAATACGTAGGCGCGAAAGAGAGGCAAAGAAAGAAGGAAGAAAATATCGTCTTCGAATGTATGTAATAATATAATCATTATCGATTTCACGCCCTATCGATGGCCGTCGACATGTCAACATTTCGATGGATTATCAGCTGTAATGCTCTGACACAATTTGAATGAGCGCGCGCGAGAATGTACTTCCAATTGCACATCTAACATTAACCATCTACATGAATTCATACATTAGGGGCGCAGTAACCCAAGTAAAAGAGAGTCTTTCATAGATATATGCGCCCTGAACTCAGATTGCGACTCGGAGGAAGCCAGTCAGATGTTACAAACGAGGCCTGGACGTCGGACCGCCGTT
The DNA here is from genome assembly GCF_000143565.1 of Laccaria bicolor S238N-H82. Classification (NCBI taxonomy): domain Eukaryota; kingdom Fungi; phylum Basidiomycota; class Agaricomycetes; order Agaricales; family Hydnangiaceae; genus Laccaria; species Laccaria bicolor. The sequence goes on along the minus strand of NW_001889931.1, from coordinate 59,376 downwards.
GAACAAAAGATGACGCATGTGCATGAGGGTGGCGAGCTCCTGAGGGCTGAATGATAACAGCATGGGATGGAGAGGAATCGAATACTGAGGACCACCATCAAACAAAAGATGAGGCGTGTGCATGACGATTTAGGGGAAGGGCTGCGAGCTCCTGAGAGGGCTGATGACAACAGAACAAAAGATGGCCTCAGGCATGTGCATGAGGATCTGAGGCGAGGGTGGCGAGCTCCTGAGAGGGCCGAATTACAACGGCATGACTCTGAGAGGGAGAGGAACTGAAGATTGTTTTAAAGAGTGATGGACATTGGAAGGGTTGAGGAAGCCTCCGCAGGAGGTGTGGAGAGACAGAGCGAACCAGAAGGATTGGAGGGGCCGTGGGAGGACCAAACGAGGACAGCACGAGGACAAGAGTAGTTCAATCACCATTCCGGCGGGACATTGGAAAGGGTAGAAGAAACCCCCGCGGTAAATATAGGAAGAGAGAGCGAAGTAAATTACAGTCGTAAAACGGAGGATGGAGGAGGTTGTCCCGCAACTCGCTGAGAACATGCCACCGGGCCTACTCATCACCACGCGGCGCTGCCCCCGACATGGGTCTTTCGGTTTCAATGCTCGAATCGTGTTTGAGTTCATTTGACCATAGGGCGGATTTCAGCTGCGGATTGGTTTTGAGACCTTTGCGACGCCCAAGAAGAGAAGCGGGAGTAGTGAAGTCTCCAATATGATGGGTTTTTTTGCTACCTGGCAAATGACCATCCATATGGTCTGGAATATACTCATCAGCGAATGCGCAACAAAGATCTGCAGAGTTGGACTCTTACTCTTCAAGTTGTGCTTCGCAGTGAAGGTCTGAGGGCATAACGGACATTGAAACCTGTTACCGTCTATCCCCCTTTCTTTACTTGCCGCACGTTGTCTCTGCGTGGCAATCGTCGTACGCGGGTGGGTTGCACCGGCAGACTGACTATGGGCCAGTGGAAGGACCTTTTCGGCGAGAGGATCAGTGCCCAACAAGTCGGATATTGGTGCGCCATATTCAGTACCAGGGGCTGAGTCAGACATGATATGATCTCTAACACCTGCTGCATTTCCTGGTTCTAGATCTTCAAGTGTTTCGTGGAGTTGGGTGGATGATTCGGGATCGTGACGGTTTGAACTGTTAGCTGGAGAGAGGCTAAGTCTACCTCTGACGATGCCTCGTGAAAACTCCTCCTCCACCAGGAGGTGAGATGCGCTTCGTCCACTGGAGCTGGAAAAGTTGTTGTGGGGCATGACATCACCCCCATCAGCATTTTGCCATTCATATGTTTGGGAGGTGGGCACGGGCAAGGTATCATGCGACATGTGATATATTTCATCGTCAGAAGGAGCTTGAATATGAAACTCGGCATCCCTGCGAACTAACTTTCCCTCCAGGTAGTTCAAGTTTGCCTGGGTTGAATCCTCAAACAAGTCAGATTTCGCATCATCATTGACATCGTCAGCCGACTCTTCGATGTTAGACTCATGAGGAGAGGCCAAGAAACTCTTGAAGACTCCAGGGGGTTTCGAATAGGATATTTCGAAGGAGTCGAAATTTTGCGAAGACCTTTGTTTTCGATCTTCAAGTAGAAGGAAGTTTTCAACGAAGTCATTGTCGTCGTCCTGAGAACGACTATAGTCGTCAAACTCATCCAGAGCAGCGGAGCATCTAAACACTTGCCTCACCAGAACCATGACATGTGTGGAATCTGATATCTTCGTTGTCATCAAATGTTTTCTTGAAGGACCGAGGGGAGTCAACCTCCATGTCAGACGGGGATGTCTCAGAAAGATCGAAAAGTTGCGAAGGCCATAATTTTCGATTTCCGAGTAAAGGGCGATCTTCGACCTCTGCTCTGACAGAGACACCAGATGATGTCCTGAGGTCTTGTAATGGCCTTGCTTTCTCTTCTAGGTAGACGGTTCCTGGGGAAATGATGTTGACACCTTGTCAACACCGTATTTAGTCAACCTCACCATTCTTCTCTTCAACGATATGAAATGCTTCTTGAATCCGACGTGGAAGGTCTTGGGCTGTACACGTCCAATCGACATCCTAGCATCCGCTTTGCACCTCAAATCAATCGATGAAGTTCACGGCTCACCGAGTCTCGGATCACAGAGCACCAATCGTTGTCATGGACGACTACAACTTTCGCTGTGGGGCACTATGAAAGTTCAAGGACAGATTAGTGGCAAACTTTGAGTTTGCATGTAATAATAAGCGGCACCTTTCGCAGGATCATGTTAATGACATAGGTAGCGGGGTGAGTTGCTGTTGTCTTCAAGATAACGAATATTTGAAGAGGGGTCTGATACAACCAGAAGTGCTGACCTGTGCAGGGGTCATTGAGTCGGTGACCTCGGAGTTACCTCCGCGACTATGACCACGGAAAGAGCTGATCCCGCCTTGAAAATGTTATCAGTTGGAATGCACACAATCACAAGAGACAGGAAACAACATACCTGGAAGTGAACTTATGGCACTGTTCTTGGGAGGCTGCGCCGATGCTCGCTCTTTCGCTTTTGAAGCCGCTACCTTCAATTGCAAACGTTCCCAGCCATCATGACCAAGTTTCAGGGTAAGAGATCGAATGAAGGTGCACTGATTTCGTGGAGGGGCTGAGCCTTGAACGCCTAGGTCCATAAGCTCATCTTCTTCGGGTCCAACCTTCGCCTCCACTATGCCCTTGTAGTTCCAAGCATACGTAGGATACGAAGGCTGTTGATCATAACGTTCATCACCAACAACGTCAAAGCTTAACAAGGTTACGCTGCCTTCAGGACGTTTCGACTGGAGATGCGAGTAGGTTGCAATTCCCCAAGCGGTGGTCTTGTCACAACCTGTTACCATGTGAAGTTTGCCATTATCAATTTCCCGACCGCTAGGTCCATTGGCATACTGATACCAGCTTTCAACGTGAATCGATGCGTAATCCTTGAATCTGCTGATATTTTGCAAATTTTCGTGATAAGCTCCTTGAGGCATGATTAGAACGGCACCGTCAGAACCAGAGCACTCGAATGTTTTTTCACTAGAACCTCATGAGCACCTCTGAGATGTAGAAGGGATAGGCGACTAACCCCTGTTTTTGTATAGACGTGCAGCACGTGCTGGCCATATGGCTGTGCGAAGAATGGGCACGAACCTCGGAAACATCTGCAGGTCTGAGCACAAGGCAAGTGAAGCCTTCGGGCAGCTCGACAGGGTTATTGGGATGTCCTGCCGGGAGACAGACGTTGAAAAGAAAGTCAAAGCTACCATCCCATGCGAAGATCCCAACATCACCGATGCTGACACCTTGTCGTCGGTATGAGCGAGGAAGCCTCATGTTGGGTTGAGGAATCCAGAGAGGAAAACCATGCCCTTCGAGACACATGTGACGCTGGTAGATGGAGATACTGGATTCTTTTTCAACTGGATCGCCCTCCTGTGTTGGTGGAGACTGCCCGGCGTCAGCAGGTTGGGCATGTTGAAAAGAGAAAAAGCCAACCTCGATTTCGGGATATACTTCGCTCCCACCAAGGCCTGAATGGCATCATCACGAAGTAAGAACTAAACCCAGTTTTCTCATGGAAAACCATTGACACCACGTACCTGAATCGGGGGACGCACAGAACTCCTCCGGCGAGCTTTGCTCTTGGTTTGATGCAGGTGAAGTGCTAGAACAGGGTAGATCCCTAACCGAGGATGAAGTGCTACCACGAGGCGAGTCTCCAACCGAGCCCAAAATGAGGGGATTTCTGACGGACAACCCAGAAGATGTGTCAGAGTCAGACCCCCCAATACCTAAGTGCTTGATGATTAGGAGGACTTCAAAGATATGAAGCATGCGTACTGATATTGAAATTCAATGTAGCCCTGTTATGGTCCCTCTGCGAGTTCATAATTTCCCCACCGCCGGAATGGCATTTGAATTACTCTTCTCATGCCATTCTCGTTCAGCCCCCCACAAGCTCGTCACCTTCCCCTCCAACCCTTCTGCTTCGCTCTCCCTACCTCCTGCAGAGACCTCTTCAGCCCTTCAGGAGCTCGCCACCCTCACTTTAAACCTTTCATGCACATGCCTCGCCTTTTGTTCGTTTGTAGCATCTGACTCGCTTCCTCCAAGTCGTACTCTGAGTCTAGGGCGCATATATGTATGGCTGGCTCTCTGCTTCTTGGGTTACTGCGCCCTTGTCGGTGTATGACTCCGCGTACCTACGTAGAATCGATGGTTAATGTTAGATGCGTAGTGGAGGTCCATTTATATCCATGCGCCCCATTGTTTTCTAGGGCGAGATATCGGAGCTGCAGCTTCCAATGCTGATGACAATAAGATTGTCTCTTTGACGGTGCTAGTGCTGGTGGAATGTGGATGCCAGTGGAACGGGACGACAGTAACTTTGAAGTCGATGATAGGAGGCGGGACTCGGAATTGAATGCATAACCGTCCGCGTCAAGCTCTACGCGATGGTGTCCAGTGCCGTTTGTCATGGATTCGACCATCACCGTGCCAGTCCTTGGTGCCAGGAAGCTGACGCGAACACGATCAAAAATGTCCAAAGCATTCACACTTCTTGGCATCTGCCACTTACCACGACCACCCTCTCGAACTCTCCATCTACAAACGTCGACGACTCCTCAACATCTCAAGCATCGCCATCGTTGTAACTTTGTTCCTTCCTCGATTTATGTGCAGGAAACGTTCCACATACGGACACGTCTCATCAACGAGGATGATCAACGACTGTGTGGACATGCAGGAAAACGACGAGGAATCATCTCCGGTTAGGCCAGATGCTCATCTATGCCACAATACTATCTTAACGTGTTTTGTTAGGAGTTTTGTGGTTTGTACCCAAGAAGGACCCATGACGGACCGTTTGAAAAGTTCAAACTCCAAAATAGGGGACGACAGAGGTAGCATAGAAGCCCCCTTGGTAATAAAAAGACAAAGGCTTCTCCGCAATGACAAGCGAAGGGTGCGTCAATTTTGATCTTGGAGTCTATATATTGGTCTGACTTCGTCACTAATACTAGGCCATGTTTTTTTCCGCACATTTCGTCTTCAAGTGCACTGGGTCTGATGGTCAAGGGTTACATAGCAAATCCAAAAGATATCTTGAGAGCAGGGTTATGATTTCCACCCCTACGTACTTAGCTAGTAGTGCTATGGTACCAAATGTTTTCGCCTGCACTTTTCATCATGATTTCGGTCTTCGAATTCTTCTTGTCATTTTATTGGATTTCACTCCGTCTTCAACACCATCTCAGCACCATCAGGCTCCTGTACATCTACAAAACCCAAAAAGAGGATGGGGGCGAGGGCGACAAGATCAACAGCAGCATCTGCATCAACACCACGTTCTTTGGTCAAATGCCCGTGAGGCCTGCGGCATTCTGCCACTTGATTGTGTTTTTCAATTCAAAACCTCTGATTTGCTGCCACTCCATCTAGTTCGTCATACTTTCTGAGGCAGCGTTGACGAACATAAGGAAATCTTATGAACGACACTGCCAGGAAATCGAAGGACCAGTCGTGAAAAACGAGGACGGGTCACGGAAACCCAAAGCCCATGAAAACCCGACGTTTTACATCAGTCCCGACCGCGTTTCGTTTCCCTCGTTCATTTTTCAATACTCCGCCATTCACATTGAGCTGCTGAGGTCAAAAAGTCGCGCAAGAACGCGTTCCGCCAGCGCGACCTGCGGTCACAAGGAGGCAATGGAAACAGGCACCAATATCTTGAATAGCGATGACAAACTCGGCAAGTGAGCATGGGAAATGCGCCTTGACTGAAAGCGCCCAGGCAAACCTGTGCTTACGCATGGTTAATTGGCACCTCCAAATCGTTAGGTTGAAATGAAGTCAAAGAGACGTAGGACTAGGTCCACCTCGACAGTCCGCGATACGAGGGCCGCGCCTCGAGTACAGAGCACAAGCTCGTACGTTGGTTCTCAACTTGCATGCAACTAATCATTCTAAACCGTTGCTAGGGCATCCTTTCTCTCGCATGCTTCATCCACAAGTGTGCACGGTGGGGAATTTGCCGCCTCACAGAGGGACCACAATAGGAATACATTCATTATCAGTACATATGCTTCGTATCTTCCAAGACGTCCTAATCATTGGGAAGCACTTAGATAACCATATTGGGGGATCTGACTCCGACACATCACGTTCGACCTTGGCCGTCAGCAATTCTATCACTTCGGGCTCGATTGGAGACCCACCTCATGCTAGCAATTCATCCTCGGTTAGGGATCTGCCCTGTTCGAGCACTTCGCCCGCATCAAACCAAGAACGGAACTCGTTGGAAGAGTCCAGTGTGTCCACCGATTCAGGTACGTACTCTCTCAATGGTTTTCCAAGAGAAACTGGGTTCGATTCTTACTCCGTGATGATGCCATTTAGGTCTTGGTGGGAACGAAGTATCTCCCGAAATCGAGGTTGGCTTTTTCTCTTCTTAGCATGCCCAACGGCTGACGCCGGGCAGTCTCCACCCACAGGGGAAGGCGATTCCGTTAAAGAAGAATCCAGTAACTCCATCTACCAGCGTCATATGTATCTCGAAGCGCATGGTTTTCCTCTTTATATTCCTCAGCCCAACATGACACTCCCCCCCTCATATCAAAAGCAAGGTGTCAGCATTGGCGATGTTGGGATTATCACTACAGATGGGGCCTTCGACTACCTTTTTAATGCCTGCTCGCCCGCTGGGCACCCAAGTAACCCTGACGAACTTCCCGAAGGCTTTTTTCCGTTTGAGTTGAAATCAACAGATATTTGCAAATTCCCTGTTCATCTTTCGCACAGCCATTTAGCCAATCGGGCTGTCAACAGGCGAGAGTAAGTCATTGATCCCTTCCACATCCCAGGGGTACTAGTAACGAATGTTGTAGCAGGACAACGTTTGAATGCTCTGGTTCTGACGGCGCTATTCTCGTGATGCCTCAAGGGGCATACCACGAAGATTTGCAAAACATTATGACATTTAGAGAATACGTATCGATCCACGCTGAAAGCTGGTATGTGTACGCGAAAGGGCGCGGTCGACAAGTTGGGAACAAGGAACTTCGCGTGGTCACGGGGTGTGACAAGACAATTTCGTGGGGAATCGCAACCTACTCGCGTCTCCAGTCGAAATGTCCTGAAGGCAACGTGTCCCTCTTAAGGTTCCATCCTGTTGGTAACGAAGGCCAAGGTCGACACTCTTCATATACAACGTACGAATGGGATTATGCAAGCGTGCTAGAGGCGAAGTCTGGTCCTGAAAAGGATGAGCTTATGAATTTGGAGGTCACCGGCTCCGAGCCTCCACGAAATCAGTGCACCTTCATCCGGACGCATACCGCTGCTATCGGTGCTGATGACTGGGAGCGTATCGAATTGAAGGTAGCGTCTTTAGTAAAGGATCAAGCATCGGTGCGATCCCCCCAGAGCCCTTTCCCTTCAGTTTCAGGCGCCATAAGTTCTCTTTCAAGTACGCTGTCTTCTGCTTCCCCTGATTGTGGGCACTCCAACCGACATCATTTTCAAGGTCGCATGGGCTTCTTGCGTGGTTATGGTCGCGGAGGTAACTCCGAGGAGACTGATTCAATGACCCCTGCACAGGTCAGCAATTCTGGTTGTATCATACCATCCTCGAATGTTCACTATTTCGAAGACAGCAGCAACTCATCCCGCAACCTATGTTATTGACATGATGATGCGAAAGGTGGCGCTTAACAATACACACAAACGCAAAACCTGCCACTGATTAATCTTTGAACTTTCATAGTGTCCCAAAGCGAAGGTTGTAGTTGTCCATGACAGCGACTGGTGCTCGGTGATTCGCGACACAGTGAGCCGTGATCTCTTCGTCAATTGATTTGACGTGTAAAGCGGATGTTAGGATGTTGATTGGACATGTACAGCCCAAGACCTTCCACGTCGGATTCAAGAGGCATTTCATATCGTTCAAGAGAATAACGGTGAGGTTGATTGACTACGGTGTTGTCAAGGATTCCACATTTTCTCCCCAGGTACCGTGTACCTAGAAGAAAAAACACCAGCTCAAGACCTCAGTACATCATGTGACGTCTCTGTCAAATCAGAGGTCGAGGATCGAAAGCCAGGGTCTTCGCAATCTTCCGATTCATTCGAAACATCCCCTTCAGACATGCAAGTTGACGCTCCTGGTGGAAAGAACACTATGGAACAGAGGGCAAGTTTGAGCACACTCGAACAGACCGATTACTATGGGTCAAGCCCTGCTCACCCCCCCCTAGCTACCCCGCTGTCGTCTCAGCCACCCCCTTTGGTGGGCTCAACCTATAAAGCGAAACCACTGATAAAGAGAGCGTCCATAGCATGCGTTAAATGCCGCGACCGCAAAGTAAAGGTATGCCTCTGCGGCCTCACTTCAAATTGCTTACTCAGTTTTTATTCCGTCAAGTGCATTCCTGTACCCAATGAGGAACCTCCTCGGCGGTGTACTAGGTGCAAAGAAAAAAATCAGCCGTGCCAGTACTTGACTGTCACCCCAGAGTCGGAACAGAGGGGAAGTCAGCCCCCGCCAGCACAGACGGATTGCTATCCATACTACGAATCAAGCCGTCCCCCAGCTACCCCGCTTTACGCTCAACCACTCTCTTTCGTGGACTCGACCTATCCCTATCCCCAGCCACGCTTTTCCAGTCAACTCGAACCATACCCAACCTCTGCCCAGAACACAGGCCACCATAACACGCCGCCCAACATGTACCCTAGGCATCCAGTTTTCTCGTTCGCTACCCCGCCTTTGCCTTTTCCCTACACGCAGTCACCGTCGCCAACCCGCTTCGGACGAGATCCATCTGGGAATTATGGTATTTCGACCACTTACCAAGCTCAGTCTACGCAACAGTTGCCAACGAAGTGAGTTGATTCTTAAAATGCGCGCGTTTTTTCTTTGCTGAGCCTTGGGTTGCATTAGCCAGCAGTTCTACGATAATCAGGAGTCGCGTCAGGACTCAGGATAACAACTAGCTGTTAAGATTCCTACCTTTTAATCGGACCCGTTTCCCCTTCTATGCCACTCTTCGTCGTCTCATTCCTGTCTCAAATTCCTGATCGATGATCATTTGCAACTTACCGACAGCAATCTTGAACATGCCTAGTCTGGGCCTTGTGGTAAGGTCAACATGGGCGTAAAAATAATGGTCACGTTTTGTTCCCACGGACCGCGTCGCGTTGTTAATTAGTTGTGCTTCGTCGACGAATTATACGTGTTTTCTCTGGCAATAATGCCTGAAACACCTGCAACCAAAAAGTTTACATTCAACTCTGCAGAGGGGTGGGCCCTCTCCCGCCAAATCCAACATAAACACGTCATCTGGTCCACATGACTACCAACTTCAGGGCATTACCTCAATGCTCGACAGAAACAACCTCCTTGCGATCTCGGCAACGGGATCAGGGAGATCTGCATATATGTACATGCTTATGCATGTCATACTTGCTATCCTGGAGGATCCTACCCTTTGTCCATCCGCGAATTTTCCCTCCAATCCAGCCATTCTTGCTATATATCCAAGAACTGCACTTGAGGAAGACCAAGTATTGGCTCTTCATACCTCTAATGTTGTAAATATACTAATCCTCAAATCTAGGAACAAGTTGGGAAGGACAGGGAATAAGGAAATGGAGAGAATGAACTATTTAAAACTCCATTGTAGTTCCAGAATGGGGTAGGAATGATCGGTGCAAGAATATTTTGTTGATGAGGTGTCTCAGGTGGGATTGGGGCCGGTTTCACGGACATTGAGCCATGGAAAACTCGAAATTGCAACCTCTATTTCTGTTTGATCTACAAGACGTGTCGCGCGAAGCGATCACATGACAACTTTTTTTTAACGGGCTGTCTTGAACCGTGGGAATAAATGCCGTGAGAATAATCTACGCCCATGTTGCGGGCGCGTTTGAAAGCAGACTCCATATGAAATTGATCGACTATCATCAACTTCATATCGGAGTCTGACATCGGGAGACTAGAACATGCCTGCGGTACCTCAAGGCCCTGCTGTCAAAAGCGACGTCATAGTCAAATCAACTTGAAGACAATTCAATTGTGAAAGTCGAAAGGCCTACGTAGGGGACAGACCGCGTGGTAACTATGCCCGGTCATGCTCCCCTTTACAATTGTAATGTACTTCGCACTCTCTTCTTATATCTACCGCGGAGGTATAGGCTACCACCCTTTCCAGTGTGCATCGCTTGTGATAATATTTGAACTATTCTTCTCATGTCATTCTCGCCCTCCAACCCTTCTGGTTCGCGCTCTCTCTTCACACTTCCTGCAGAGATTCAGCCCCCCTGGAGCTGGCCACCCTTCCCCCAAATCCTCACGCACATTCCTCATCTTTTGTTCATTCGTTTGTAACATCTGACTCACTTCCTCCGAGTTGCAATCTGAGTTTAGGGCGCATATATCTATCAAGGGCCTCTGCTACCCTGGTTAATGCGTCCCTGTCAGTGTTTACATAGATGGTTTATTGGGGAGCTTGCTCCCCTTTGTGCTGCTAACCAACTCCAAAATGTAGATGATGACCTAATCCACAAGTAGTTGGCCGTGTTTACACATTGCACAGCATGGACACCCCGTGCGAACTTACTGATATGTGCGTAATACTCAGGCCCTAGGTTTTACATTGCACAATTATGACATGGATTCACCTGAGTATATATTTTATGGTCAAATATGCTATAAGATCTATCAGCAATTTTTGTATATACAGTAGAAGTTCTCATAGTGCATGATCTATGCATGCATAATTCTCATGAAGCATCACATTTGGGCTCTTCCCATGTTGGTTAGTCTTGGGTTTCGCATATCGCATAATGCATAACATTTTGAGGGCAAATATGCAGTATGAGATAGAATATTTTGGGGTTAATTAGGCAACACTGACAATAATTTAAGTGATTATTTTGTAAAAAATTTGAGATAAGTCCTTTATCTTGGGGAGACCATGATTGAGTGCTATCTAATCAATCTTTTGCTAGAAATTTTGCTGTCAGTATATGTTAAGTATTTGTCTCAGACATGTTCAAGGAATTTGAGTCTGATGACAAGAAGGAGGAGGACATCAGAATATGTGAGTTGAGGAGTTTAAGTGAGAAAGTGGAATGCCTCTCTCTCAAATATGAAGACAAAGAGACCTCTCTAGACCTCTCTCAAAGCCTGAGGGTGCTCCAAATCCAACTGAGGAGGGTGGAGACAGTGAAGGCAAGGCAGACATCGCTGAACCAGCAGAGAGTCACACTAGAGTCACACAATATGTCACGGTCACATTTTGTTACACCTATCTACACTGACATAAATCTAATAATGCATCGGAAATTGGCCCTTCCCAGCGTTATGCGTTATGAGAACTTCTACTGTATCAAAATAATTGACTCAATAAACTCGGATATATCAAGGTCCCCATCTAGTCTGCGAGGTACTTGCATACAAATTCGTTCTGTTAGATGTGCAGGTGGATTGCAGGTGGAGGTACGCACATTCTCGTGCCCATTGTCTTGGTCTTAAATATGGGAAAGATCGCAAAAGGCATCATTTGCAGCCATGGTGCCATGTCTGGAACCAAAAAGATGCCCGATTTGGACATAATTCTCAAAGCGGTAGTCCCATCAGACCCTACCTTCCATTTCAGAATTTATGTCTATATCCGGCTTATTGTGAACGAATTAGGCATCTTTTACATGTGACATCTTGCTTGGGTCACACGATTACTAATACTAATTCTGCATGCTCAACATCTATCTTGCTTGTTACTGCACCAATTTCCGTTGTTGAACATGCAAAGTAGCACTAAAAAATTAGGCCATTGCAGAGGTACTCATATTGAGGAAGAGCACAAGGCAGGAGATGCCAGATCACAAATAAAAAGTAAATGGAAGAAACATCTGTAACCCTCCATGGTGTCTGGTTCTCACCTACTCAGGATCCTAATTTCAAAGCTATGGCTCCCTGTTATCAGGAAAGGCCAATTGTAAGAATAATTTTTATAAAATGCATGAGGACTTTGAATTTTTTACCATAAATCAACTAAAAAAAAAGAATAGATAAAAGGAGGAAAATCTAGCAGAGGATTCAAGCACCAAGCTATGCTGCAGAGTTCTTGAACCATTTTTATATATTTATAATGAGAGTATGGGGAATCAACATCACTAACAGCCCTGGGGAATGAAAATTTGGATCGAAGTAAATATGTCTGCACTCTCAGCAACAGGTATTGCATCAGTTTCCTTGGCATCCATGTCCTCAGGCATGGTTATATATGTTGGGTAAAACCTCTAAGTTTACACCCAGAGGAGCCTTCAGCAGAGAATTTCTCCTATTTCTTTTGGCCAAAATGCACAAGGTAAATTTTTACAGTAGAAAGCACAACTAGGATTATCCAGTTCTACTTCAAGAAAAAGGAGGTGCATGGCCTGCATTGATTCTGCAAGAGAGGATCAGATGTATGCATGTGCAGGAAGAGGTGGAAGGGGAAAATGTCAATTCTCATGAATTCTTTCCCAATCTATTGGTTTGAGTTACTTATATCCATACTTTCTGGTGTTTATAAATTTCTAAGTGGTGGTGTGAGATTTTTGGTGCATAAATATGCAAATAGGAGAGTAAGAGCAAATATATTTTTGAGAAAAGAAATTGCAGCCTGCAGCAATTGAACCAGAGACCTTGCAATACATTATCAGTCTTAATCAGATCTTTCCATTGAGCTAAGCCACCCTTTAAAATAACATAATTTATAGTGCACAAGATATGGAGTTTTTGATTTTTGATTCTTTTTAAAATTGGTTCCAGACATGGCACCATGGCCTCATTTGCAAGGAACTTCGTCGTGCCCGTAGGAAGGCCAAGTTGATGTTGGTGGTAAGTATTATAGCATCAGAGCTGCATCTACCTACGCCGATGACGATGAGATTGTGTCTTCGAAGAAGAAGGGTGTTTGCCCTCATAAGTAAGTAATTAAAAAGGACATTGACCAACATCATCTTAGACTGTTCGCACGGCTTGCCATCTGCTTCTCACCACCATCCATCCTCCTCGACAATCGACTCCTCAACATTTCAAGCATCGCCATCATTGTAACTTGTTCCATTCCTTGTTTTCTGTCCAGGGTAACATGCCACAAAGGGACACGTCTCATCATCAAGGATAATCAACGACCATGTGGATCACTAAGAACCTCCTGCAATTATGCAGAAAAACGACGAGGAGTTATCTTCGGTTAGGTCAGATGGTCATGTAATGCCGCAACAATATCTTAACGTGTTTTGTCAGGAATTTAGTGGTTTGCACCCAAGAAGGACCCGTAACGGACCCATAGGTTTAAACAGGGTGCAAACCTTCAAATAAGGGACTCCGGGAGAGGTACCACAAAAGTTCCTTCAAAGAAAATGACCTCTCCGCAATGGCAAGCGAAGGGTGGGTCAATTTTGATCCTGGAGTCAATGTATTGGTCTGACTTCGTTACTAGGCCATCTCTTTTTCCGAACATCAAGTGCGCTGGGTCTGGTGGTCAAGGGGATATCAAACCCAACGGAGATTTGAGAGCAGGGTTACGATTTCCACCAGTGCGTGTGCTTCACATCTCAAAAAGATTTTGACTCATCGGAAGTACACTCAGCTGTGGGATTTCACTCAGACACATCGTGTGCCACACGACTCGGACTGGACGCGTCGGTTTCGGTCAGGAACGTACCCCCGGATCGAGAAAAAAGCTTGACACTGGGGGGAGTTGAGCGGCATCGCCCATTCAGGCATGTATCCTCTGGACAACATCCTAGAACATCCTACTCACTTTTGACCTGATGTTATTTAGGCCATGGCATTGACACCTCTTTTAAACGCGAGGTTGGCCTTTCTTCTCGTCAGCGAGGACAATGTACTAACCTTGACCAGTCTTCACCCAGCGCAGCAGAGTCCCGATAAATCTGGCACAAGAAAATTGCGCGGGACATCGCCTCATGCTCACCACAAATTAGAGCCAGAGGAGGATTCGTTTTTGCTCGTAATCCAAAAACCAGCCCTTTGCCTTTCTGGAGCCATTTCCTCGGCTGTCCGACATGAAAATCAATTCTCCTCCTCCAAATTGTCCAGATGACAAAGAGCTGAAGGCCTTCCTTATGGCCATGAATCGCCAAATGAAGACTGACAAGAGTTTATTTGGAAACTCCAACGGTCTTCCTGTGGCCATTACTGTGTCGGCCGGAGATATTGTCGATGACTTGTTCCACAATCCTGGCGAGGAGTCGAAATTCATGCAGGGGTCCACTCGCGGGGATGCTGAACTCACGCTTTTGTCTAGTCATAAAGACGATTGATTGTATGTTGGATGTCTTGGCTGCTTTCCCCCAGCCCACGTCCTATATTTCTCGGCGGCCTAACGCTGGTTCGCGGCCGCGATATTGGTGTTTTTGTTGGCTGGTTCGTTTTTTTTTTGTTGATTCCTTCTGGGTCGTTGACTTTGAATCATCAGGGAAAATACATCTCCCCTTGTCACTCGTGTCTCGGCTTCGGTCTCCTTCCGTGTTTCTTCTGCAGAGGAGGGGCGAGTGAGGATGGAGAGTTCCATTGTTGCAGGTTCTGCCCGCCGTGTCTGATATCTTCGTACCGTACTCTTGTATTCCTGTCTTCATGCGCGTTTGTAGCCAGTGTGTAGTTGTGCAGTCTTTGTGGTTTTGTAGTCGTGATCCCGTTGATATCTCGTAAATCTTGCCAAAAAATATATTGTGTTCAGCTCTTACAGTTTGCGTATGGTCCTATGATGAGAGACGAACTTAGTATACCAGTCGTACAATGTTTCCCTGGCATTTTCCATAAATAGCCTATTTCCAATTAATCGCATGCGAAAACATAACTTGAGGTTGCTGTAGAGGTCTCAAAACAGAGGTGTATGGGCTAATACTTTGCATGGGATCTCTAGAGGTATGTTCCTTACTATTTGGCTATAATTTGAGGGAGAGGGAGTCTCGCAGAGTAAAAATCAGAAGAACGACGATTGGTTGCTCGCTCTGAGCTCTCATTTTGATAGTTATTAAAGTGCGTGCTTACTTTCCCAACAGCACACCACAACATCTCAACATGATTTTTACCTCAGGAGAGTCAGAATTTTCAGGGCTTCCCTTTGGTATATTTCTCTCCTTCTTAGGTTATGAGCTGCCCATGAAGAAAGGAAAATATCAGACGGAAGTTAAGTGTATCCATGTTTGGTCTTGCCTTTCCTTGAACTCAATCATCGTCGTTCCAACGTCACCTATGGGGCGTCCTCGTCTGTACAACACTCCTGAGGAAAGGCGAGAGGCGCATCGGCGCTCTTCCAGAGTATTTTACCATAAGTACGTTGTCTCCTTGCCGTGATGACGCTGAATATGACATGAAACTCTTTTTTCTATTTGATAGTAATCGCAGCGCCCTCTGCAAAACGCGGCGCCGCCAGTACCGTAAAAAAGTCAAAACAAATCAGGATGTTCTGAATCCCTCTGAACCCGAGAATGGACCTGGCCCAGGCGAGTTCCATAATGAAATAACGTGCGTCTTCTGCTTATTAGTCGACGAGGGTTACACAAGGTTCTCTTCTGCAGCTTGGAGCGGAAAGCTTTCGTCGAGGAACGCCGGATGCATCTTGTCAATGTTACCAATGGCTCACCCTTTGGATATGTTGATAAGATCGTCAAGGCATGCATAAGAGCCCCAGATGGTGCGATCGGCTTATTGACGGAGGCGGAACACATGTGGGAACAATCTCTTTCTCAGATCTGTGACGCCCTGGCCGAGATCCTTCAAGATTATGGTTGCAGCGAGGAGTATAGGATGGCTAACGAGACAGCCAACGAGTACCGGAACCTTTTAACTCTTTTGGAGGACGTTCACGCATCTGCCGTAGTTCAAATCCCATCGCAATTTGAAGATGGGTATCATAGAGGTGTTTTTGCCTATCAGTCTGAATACCGAGCTGGACCTCTTACAGATTATTGATCTATTGCCTCAACTACGTTAATGTACACCTTTTGACCCACCCCCGAATACGCGTGATTGTTTACTATACAGTTGCAGCCACAAAATTAAGGTTTGGCGGGTACTTCTACAATCGCCCTCTCGCTCTTCACACATACCTCAATGCCGAAGGTCTCTCTCAAGAAAAAACCCGCTCCTGCTGCTGCTATACACCCAGATTGTTTCTTGACGCTAGGTGAACGCCGCCGGAAAATGGAGATGGAAAGGAAAAAGCTGGTGAGATCTCGGAGATACTTTACTCCATGTGCGCTAGACCCTGACATCGCGATCGATCTCCCTAGATTATCGAGCCAACGCCAAGGGCTCCATCCGCCAGCGACGTCAAGTGTGCCTTGAAAGCCAAACAAGATCGCGTCTTGCGCCTTCTACGGCCCAGCTTTGCCTCTGCCATCAGCGAGGGAGAAGCGGAGGAATATCTTAAGAAAGCGTACCTCGTTTGGTTTCTTCGCTTTCCTGAGGTAGAGCCGGAAATCAAGGTTGAAGAAGCATTCAAAGACAACCCTAATTATGAAGCACACATCATCAAGGCACGCGAAAAGGTTCGTGTTTCTTTCGTTAATCACACCCTTGATGCTGAATTCCGCCCAGCTGCTTAGGACGAAATTGGGATGGTCCACTTTCCTCTTCCCTTCGCGTGCCTCCAAACCGGACTTAGAAGAGGGAGCGACTACACAGTGGGAGAAGGAACTAAACGCCGCCATTCAAGAAATCCTGGACGAACTTCCGACTGTTTGGAACCCAGACAAAGATGTGACGTTCATTAAGCTTGAGCATATCGTCGTGTTGTCAAGGGCTCGTGAGGAGGGGAGGTTGGAGGGCAGGAAAGAGGCCATGGACGATGTTTTTTAGTGCCTAGTATTTTACAGTCAATGTATATTTGTAGCCTTACTTACATATTCACTAAGTCAAGGGCGAAGTGCTCGCCCTTGACTTGTTGAAACGGTTGTGGGAATTAAATATTATTTGCTTATGCAAGTCGACCTTGCTTCCGTAAGTACAATAACGACATGCGGGGACGACGCCGAAACGGAAAGAATTATGTGGTCATCCGCGACACAGATTTAGGCGAAGGCGACATCGCCATTCCACAAGCACGCACCGTTACTCTTTCAGCCAACCACCGCCGTATTCAGCAAACCCCACGCTCCCCTCAGAAGTCTTGCCGTTTTGCCCAGCCAGCTCCTTGTTACCACTGGAATCCAAGTCCTCAGTACGACCTGCAAGAGTTGGATGAGAGTTTTCAGCACGCCCACATCGCAGGGTCTACATCAGCACAAGCATCAGACGTGGCCGCCAAGGTGGCTTCTAAGCGATATCCAACCTCGGTAAGTGTTATTGTCGTCATTTCAACTCCATTCCCTCAATTGTGCAGGATGCACCTCTTCAAGAGTGGTCTGGGAAGACCAAAGAAGACCCCGGCTTCCGGGAGGAGTTCTTATTGGAGATGTTGAGGTTAGAGGGCCGTGGCGACTCGAGGCAGGGAACCTGTATGTCGTGCAAAGGGCCGTGTGGCGTGTTCCGATGCGACGAATGTTTGGGTGGGAGACTGGAATGCTTAGGATGTTGCTTAGCAAGGCACAAGGACCTTCCGCTTCATATCATATGGGTATGTCGTGTTGTCCTTTCATCGTTAGAGTGGCTTTGACTGATTTATTTGAGTAGAAGTGGGACAACGTATATTTTCAAAAAATTTCACTAAAAGCTATGGGTTTGCGCGTGCAGCTGGGCCACGTCAACTCACCGTGTGTCTTACCGGTTCCTGGGCATCAAGACTTCATTGTCTTGCACACAAACGGCCTTCATTATGTCGCTGTGGACTTCTGTGGTTGCAATGAGCGAATCCCGCATCGTCAACAGCTCTTGCGGTGTGAATGGTTTCCCGCAACCGTCTATCAGCCCCAAACCTGTGCGACATTCCAACTTCTCAACCTCTTCCACATTGTTACTCTGACGGGGAAACTCTCGGCGCATGAATTCTATAAGTCGCTCGAACACTTAACCGACAATCTTGATATCAATGTTCCCAAGGTGGATGTTCCCCCAGACTAACCTCGTGATTTCGATTCCTAACGACCTTCACCTAGACGCGGTATAGGGCATTGATGAGGATGATCAGAATGTGGCGTCATCTGAAACTCATGAAGCGCGCGGGTCGGGGGAACTTGGCTAACGGCCTCATCACAACGCAATCTGGTCACCTGGCGGTTGCATGCCCTGCGTGTCCGATTCCAGATGTCAATATACCTGAGGATTGGAAGGAGGCCCCACTGGAATTAAAGTCAGTATCACTGTGTCTGTCCTGTACGTACTTCTCAATCAGAAATAGGTTTCTTTACCTCCTGATTGTGGCGTTGGACGCCAACTTCCGCCTGAAGAACTTGATGCGATCAAGTATTGCAAGGGATCCGGGTTTACATACAGGCCTCGCCTACTTCCCTGATGACGAACCATATCGGAAGCACATCTTGAAGTACGCGTCCCAAAAAGATGTAAGTCACCTCGATACTATCTGACTGCCAGGAGGTCTGACATGGCTGTACAGATAAGCACCTGCAGCGGCTTCAAGACCCTAGCTCACGCAGAAACGAAGTTCTCAGGAGGAATGCGCTCAACCGGTGTGGGAATGTGCATCTGTGCTCGACATGAATTTGTTCGAGCGAATGGGGTTGGCGACCTCCAGAAAGGTGAAAGGTACGTTCTCAGGCCAACCCTGCATGTCATGCGATGCTCATCGTTTCCCTCAGGTTTTGCAATATGGACTACATCCTGCTAGGTGCACTTGCACCAATCACATTGCTCGCCGTCTTCGTCTCCTACGACATTGCTTGTCAATTCAAGCTCAAGTTCCGTGACCGAATGGCCGAGTTGCCCAAGGACATCCAGATCCCCGACAATGTTTCCATGGACTGGGGCATCCCTAAGTGCCATTGCCCGATGCATAAGGTGCCTTGTCAGGCACCACATTCTTTGAATTTGAAATCAGGGGTTGGTTGAACAGATGGGGAAGGCATTGAGCGGAGCTGGGCAGAAATGAACCTGGTAGCAAATAGTACTAAAGAGATGGGACCGGGCTCGCGACATGACACCCTCGACGACCACTTTGGACATCACAATTGGCGGAAGAAAGTTCGTTTGGGTACGTTCCATCACGTTTTCAGTTTGTTTTACAGCTTGATGAACTCTCTCGTTAGGTATAAGTTTGCACACGCGGTTACTCTTGGCGATACCCGAGCAGAAACGGCAACAGAAAATTTTCGAAGATTTCTCTGCGTCCCTGCGAGATCAGGAATTCGTGCCGAAATGGACGAAAATGGTGAAGGAGTGGGAAAAGGACGCATCAAAGCCAAACCCCTACCTGTCGGTCGTTGCTAGTAAGTTCGTTCGTTGCTACCCCACGTGCGAAGTTGTTGATTGGTTGGTAGATGCTTCTCAAGACGACGTGAAGCGGCAGTTGCTATTGGAGGAGAAGGAGTCATTGAAGGCGGGCATCCCGCAAATCCACGACACAGGTCCCACATTGTTCATCACGATGGGCCTTTTAGTCGAAGACACTCAGTACGTGGATTTGATGTATAGCCAGGACCTTGCCAACTCATTTATTGTACGTAGACGACGGATTGCATGGGATGCTCAGGCTGAAGAAGAACTCACGTTGAGCCAGGGCAATGACATCCACCGGCGGCGGCTACTCCTACACCGACAGCTGAAACAATTCCGCAACCTGCAGGCAGTGTACATGCCCGTGGCATCATTAATGATGGCCCAGCATGACGAAGCACAGAAAGCCCTGCGAGTCGAAGAACACTCTCAAGACGAAGTTGAGTTTCAATTACTCTGGCTGCCTTCTGCTCTGCCCAACGATCACAGGCTTCACAACTGCTGTGGAAACCTCGTGGACATCGAAATGAAACTACGCCAAGCCCAGTGCCACGACACCCTAGAGAAGATTTGAAGCCTGCAACGCGGCCGCCTATCCTTCATCGGTTTCCGCAACCGCAACATTCGTGGCCAAAACCCTAACACCAGAGCCTCAGAAACCATCACGCGAGTTGAAACGAAGTGCATGGCCCTCGCTGTCAAGTATCGTGAAGCGCGAGCGGCATTGTTCAAGCTAATAGGGCCAGGGACCTGGGAGAACGAGCTGAGGGAACTGTCGCACAAGGACTTGACCACCCCAGATGGGACCGAGATCAGCATCGAAGATCCCAACGACGTAATTGGGCCCGACGGCCGGCAAGTCAGCAAAAAGAAGAGAAAGATAATTGAGCGGAATTTGGGCGAAGGTTACCGCTCTGTGTCGTGGATTTGGATGCGTGCGCCGGTAACGGGGGGTGAATCAGATGCAGTGCTGCATGAAGGTAAGTGGACACTGTTTTGTATGTTCCTCGAGGCTGATATTCTTTTGTTACAGCTGTGAGGATAGAGTGGGCAAAGGCACGAGCACGGTATCTTCGCTGGTCCGAAGAGGTGCAGCTGTTGAAAGAGGAGATGAGGAGAGTCCGAAAAACCCTAGACTGGGAGGCTCGACAGTGGGAGGGTTGTACGGAGTCCTGGACAGTCAACGCTGCTGTAACAGAAGGTATCAAGGGTTATGCTACGCGGCAGGCGCAGGTGCGGAGAGATTTGCTTGCCCATTTTACGAGGATGTGGGACAAGCCACTGGTTCCTGTGGTGAATGACGAGGACAGCGGGGAGGCCCCTCTCACGGCCCTGGACCCTAGTCTTGAGATGTTGGTGGAGGAGGAGGATTGAGATTTTGGAACGCGACTTTGTCCACGATCGGGCTTTTCGGGCAAGAAAATATTCTTTTTTGCTTATTTATATCTATTTACCAGTCCCTTCTAGCTGATCTGGTCTTTGCCAGATCTCGTCATCCGAACATGGCATGTCGCATCCAGCTGTTCTTGGTGGAAAGAAGTGGGGGAATATGACTCGATCCATTCAATTATATCAGTAGATTTGTTTTCCGATGTTTTGTGACTTTTGCAACAGAGAAATTTTGTGTTTTGCCTACTTTTATATATTTGAAGGGAAATAAGAGACTATTTATATATGTTTACCAAAAGCCCACCCCAACAAATCCTAGCCCAAACCCAGGGTGCCAATGCATGCTGCAGACCCCTAGCTGGAATGCAGGGTTTATGGCATGGGATTAGATACAATAATGTGGGTGATTAGGGCAATGACTACAGCTAGGGGTGAGAGAGGGTTTCTGTCGTCCCAAATAGAAGTAACAGGGGGGAAGTTGGTTTTGTGGGGTTGGGTGAATGACTCGGGAGCCGCAGAGGAACCAAGTCTACCTCTCACAGGGCCTTTGCGCTTGCGCTCTGCGTCGTTATGGTGGTCCCCGTGGTCTGGTTGAGATAAAGATGGAGGAATTGGTAGATTCCTATTTGGTCTTTGGTATGGCAGTGAAAAGAGCAGACGTTCTCTCGCCGAAGACAACTGAGAAGGCTGAGAAGGATTGTTAGATGGCGAAGCAGATTCTGGTTTATGAAGAGGGCGTGTGAGGACAGGAGGATCCGCTCCGTCAGTGAAAGTACACTTCTTGGAGGCATAAAAGCTGGGTGAAATGCATGGTGAGGGATGACATTTTGTGACGAGTGGGACTGCCTACCAGTTGGTGCATGGTGCTGAATCAGTCATCAGAATAAGTGATGAGTTATAGACGTACCGGTGCCTTCACATTGAAGCTTGCTCCTGTGGGAAGCATTGCAAGCCTATGCAGCATTGTTAGATCGGTACGGGGTGAGTTGCTGGGAAGGAAGCACCTTCACAGCTTGATTTTGCCGGCTGCACAGGGGTAAGACAGCATGATAAACTCCATCGTCGGAATCGTCAGAAGGTGCCTGAATATTAAATTGGCTACCCGCGGACACTAACTTTCCCGCCAAAGGTTTCAAGTTTGCCTGAGAACGATTATGGTCATCAAACCCATTCAGAGCGGCGGAGCAACCAAATACTTGCCTCACCAGAACCACGACATGTGTGGGATTTGATATCCCCATTAACTGTTTTCTTGGGCGACCGAGCGGAATCAATCTCCACGTCAGACGGGGATGTCTCAAAGGGATGGATAAGTTGTGAACGCCGTGATTTTCGACGTTGGAGTAGAGATTGATCTTCGACCTCTGCTCTGACAGAGACACCAGATGATGTTATGAGGTCTTGAGATAGCCTTGCTTTCTCTTCTAGGTAGACGGTACCTGAGGAGAAAAGGTTCAATCCTTGACAACACCGCAATTAGTCAAACTCACCATTGTCCTTCTCAACATCATAAAATGCCTCTTGTATCCGACGTGGAAGGTCTTGGGCTGTACTCGTCCAATCGATATCCTATCATCTGCTTTACACTCCAAACTAATTGATGAAGTCCAAGGCTCACGGAATCTTGAATTGCAGAGCACCAGTTGCTATCATGGACGACTATGACCTTCGCTTTAGGGCACTATGAAAGTTCAAGGACTGATTAGTGTCAGGTTTTGAATTTGCATGTAATAATTAGTGCTTGGAAGTCCAGTCCCAAGACTGCAAAAAGACCGCAACTGGACTGGACCAAGACTGCAAAAGACCGGACCTGCAGTCTTGGTCTGTCAGATTTGAGATCACAAGACCGCAAAAAAACCGGTTTACATTAGTGTTTGAAAGTCCGGTTAGGTTAGGTTATTGGGTGCCCAGGGGCTCTAACCGAGACCGAGACCGGTTAGGGTTCGTTCCCAGACCCAAAATAACCTAACTGGACCGAAGATAACCGATGAAAACCGGTTAGTTGCAGTTACTAACCGGTTAGGACCGAAAAAATAGAAAATCGATTAAAACGGCGTATATTTCTTATATTCCTTGCAGTAAACATTATTGCCATGCGTCGTAGCTTTAAAACAAGCCCAAGAACGCTAAATTCGGTGAAGAATTGACAATTTTATAATAATATTCTTGAAAGCCTACTATTTTAGCCAATAATTTAGAGATTTGACCATAACTCTGTCAGATTTTTAGCGTTTCTCATGCTTTTAGATGCGTTTTGAAGGGGTATAATAGGGTCGGTTGTAACCGGTCATAACCGGTTTTTTAACGGTTAGTTAACCGCAAAATAACCGGTTATTTCATTTCCAGAATTGACTAACCACTAACCACGGTCCGGTTTTTTTGCAGTTAGGTCCGGTCTGGTCTCGGTTATTTTCCAGTTAATTAACCTAACTTCCAAGCACTAGTTTACATGGACCGGTCTTGTCGGTTAAGACCGGTCTTTTGTACCTATATAAAAACCCTTCAAAACGCACTTAAGATCATATTTTTAGGATAAAAACTGACAAAGATACATAAAAAACTGTAAAATATTTCGTGAAAATAGCAGATGTACCTTAGTATTTTTGTATATACATCAATTCTCAACGTAATTTAACGTTCTTGCACTCGTTTAGAAGCTACGAAGAATGTTAATAAAATTACTGACTCACAATTGCAAAGGTTATGGCATATTTAGCTGAAAAACCGGTCTTGAACTGGTTGTAACCAGTTTGGACCAAGACCGGTCCAAAGACCGAAAAAGACTGCAGTCTTGGTCTTTTCTGGTCCTGGTCCGGTCTTTTGAGGTTTTAGGAATTGTGTGGACCGGTCTAGGTCTCGGTCTTTTCGTTTTGGGTCAAAAAACCGGACTGGACTGGACTTTCAAGCACTATTTGTATATCTGTACTTCCTACAGTATGCATAATCATGTTGGGCCAGCTGAGTATCTTGTAACTGCTCATTGCTCACTTATGGGTGTTGATCCCAGATCCACCCATTCTTGCCTCCTCCTTCCCTCTTGGCTTCAGCTATGTGAGAAGTTCAGAGTGAACGCTTCACAATGGTGGGGGCACCACGGACTTCACCAAAGCATGGTTGAAGTCTGCATTTCTTGGTAGAGGGAGAGCTGGAGAGTTGTGGGAATGTGCCAGCTCATCACAGGAGGAACCTTAGCATGGATGGTAGCTGCAGCTCGCGCACTTCGCGGCGGGCTTATTACTTCATGTGAAAGGGCTCATCCATCCTTCAGTTGGATGAACCATTGACTATAGCTTGTGCTTGCACAGCTGGTTGAGGTTTGGAGGTCTTTATTGTCCCCCACTGATTCCTGCAGGATTCCTGAGGATTCCTGAGGATTCCTGAGGATTACCAGGACTCTATATTGGCTGATGTGCCAGCCAATTTTTTGAGTCCTGTGGGGGTCCATTCCTGAGGACTGAAGACAGTCCTCAGGATTTTCGGACAGGACTAGTCCCAGGAATGATGCATTTGATGAGTCACATGACCCATGAGCATGTGCTTGGATACATCATGTGATGTGATGCATCACGTGCACATATTTGTTGATGATAGTTCTCATATGTGACACGTCACGTCACCTCTCTCTTTCCTCTCCACCCACAACCTCGCCCACCACGACCACCACGACCACCACGCAACAGACAACGACGACGACGACGACGACATCGACGGACGACGACAACGACGACTACGACGACGACAACGACAACGATGGTGGTGCCCAACAAACGGCGCCACCACCAAACGGCTGACGTGGCACACCCCATCCGGGTGTGCCACGTCGACGGCGATTTTCTCGACGACGAACGCCCACGACCCCGCGACGAGGGACGACAACCCCACCACCATGTTCCACCACCACCACACACCACCACGACAGCTCACACACCGACGCCGACGAGGAAATGGCGGTGGCACCCAACAAACGGCGCCACCACCAAATCGCTGACGTGGCATGCCCATCCGGGTATGCCATGTCGACGGCGACTTTTTCGACAACGAACGGAACCCCACAACCACACCACCACCACCTTCCGCCACCACCCATGAATGACGAGCGCCCACGGACAACGAGCGCCCACGGACAACGACGGTCCCCCCACCCACGGACGAATGACAAACGCCCACAGATAACGACCACCCACGAGCGCACACGGACGACAACGAGCCCCCCATGCACGACGGCCCCCCATGCACGACAATGCCCCATGCACGGACGACAATGCCCACGAACGGACGACGATGCCCACACACGACGACGATGCCCACGCATGGACGACGCCGACGACCCCCCACCCACGAACGACGAGCGCCCGCGGACAACGAGCGCCCGCGGACAACGAGCGCCCACGGACAACGAGCGCCCACGGACAGACACGACCCCCCCAGCACTGCCGACGAACGGCAAACGAGGCTGCCACCGACGAGCGGCAATGAGTGCCCACCCCCAGTATGTCCCCCCTCCATTTCTATCCTTCCTTCCTGTCTGTCCCCTCCCTATCTGTCCTTCCTCCCTCTCTGTCCCCCCCCTATCTGTCCTTCCTCCCTATCTGTCCCCCCTCCCTATCTGTCCCCCCTCCCTATCTGTCCCCCCTCCCTATCTGTCCTTCCTCCCTCTCTGTCCCCCCTCCCTGTCTGTCCCCATTTCTGTCTGTCCCCCCTTCCTCTCCACTCCCTTCCTCTCTATCTCCTGCTCTGTTCTCCCTTTCCTGTCCTCCTTCCCACCCCTGTCTGTACCCCCCTTCCTGTTTGTCCCTCCTTCCCCCCTTCCTGTTGTCCGGGGATCCTCAGAGTCGACCGCAGGCACTTGGGAAGGAAATATCATGAAATTCAAAATAGAATAAAAATCTACTATGTATTGATATCTGAATGCTTTAAGGATGGAAATAGAGTTAAGTCATTAGGGAAGTTAGAGGAAGTGTTTAAACATGTCACAGATGGTTAAATGTCATGTAGTCCTCAGGAATCCTGAGGACTTGACAGAATTTTTCTCCTAAAACTCAAATTTGCCAAAATTATGGTGTAGTCCTGCAGGAATCAGTGGGGGACTGATAAGTACTGGAGGTTTGTTCGATTGGGGTGCTGCGCTGACTCTGGGCAGCTGGGCTTTGGGATTTCGTGACTACGCGGCCTAAAGCCTACTGTGAGGAGAGTTCCTATTCACCTATGTCTGGATTCCGCGACTATGCGACCATTGACTTGGTGAGGAGGTTGCCCACAACCAGTGTTGCCTGCTGCTTTGCGCTGCTTCACTGTCTCTCAGACTCCACCTGTTCCTCAACCATCTCCCTTGTCTTTTAGCATCTGGGCCTCTCAAGAACAGCTAGATGTTCATTGACGTCCCTCTGGTTCAGTCTGCTGCTCTGGAAATTATGTGCTATGCCCTACTATGCTTCTCTCCCAATCTTTGCTCTTTTCTTACTTGAGGAATGAGTATTCTCATCCTCCTTACTTTTCTGTGAACTCCCTGGAATGGCTCTTCTTGGTTTCTGAATGGTTAGAAGGGTTTGGAGTGGTTTTGGGTTGGATGGGGTTGATGGGACATCAACATGGGACTTATTCACATCATATCTCACCAACCGATGCCCTGATTGCTCTAGTCTCTTTCGCGCTGGGAAGCCCTCATTCACACCTTCCTTTGGACCCCCTGAACTTGCCAAACGGTCACGTATTGGCTGCGTTTCGCCTAGTTCAACCTGGCATGGCCAAAATGAACATATCTCGTCCGTTCTCGGCGAGATCCTCATCGTTCCTTTCGTTCTTTGGTTCGTTTTGAAGCCACGGTCAATGCGCTTCTGGGAAGCCCTTATACGCGTCAAACGGACGGGCGGTCCTTGTGTTACAGTGCCATCCCTCCAACAACCATTTGCAGGGGACTTATTCATGTCATATCTCGCCGACCGACGCTCAGATCGCTCTCATCTTTTTTGCGTTGGAAATCCCTGATTCACACCTTTCTTCGGACTCCCTGAACTCGCCAAACGGTCGCCTATTGGCGGCGCTTCGCCTAGTTCAGCCTGTTATGACCAAGATGAACATATTTCGTCTGTTCTCCGCGAGATCTTCGTCGCCCCTTTCGTTCTTTAGTTCGTTTTGAAGCCACGGTCAATGCGCTTCTGGGAAGCCCTTATACGCGTCAAACGGACGAGCGGTCCTTGTGTTACAGTGCCATCTCTTCAACAACCATTTCCCCATTCCTATTGTCATCACCTGCTCGCATCGGACGTTCTATAGCCCATTTTAAACGTCTGAATCGTACCTTTCCGACGCACCTATTTACGTCGATAACGGACAACAGCCTGGTCTGCAGTATGCATTTACTCCAGAACTGCAGTTTCTGGGTATTACCTCTCTATCTCGACAACCACAGCTCGTCACGATACGCAAGTTATACCGTTGGAAAAGCGTAGTTCGTAGCTTTCGAACGGGTATTTGATCTCCAGGGACGGGGCCAGAAAATCACTACGCCTATGCTCGAACACATTTTTTGGCTACCTCAGGATCTCCCCTCTATTTGGGTGATAGGACTGATNGGAGGACTCTATNGGGCAGGGGAGACACCTCANCTGGTTGAGAGTTGCTGCTCGTGCATTACGCGGCGGACTCTTCTTCAGTCATGGTAACCTTCTGGCTCCCTCAGAAGGCTGATTGCTGCTCGCGCGTTGCGCGGCGGATTAGTGTTGAGGAGTTGCAGCTCGCACATTACGTGGCGGACTCTTCTTCAATCATGGTAACCTTCTGGGTCCCTCAGAAGTACTGATTGCTGCTCGCGTGTTTCGTGGCGGATCAGTGTTGAGGAGTTGCTGCTCGCGCATTACGCGGCGGACTCTTCAATCATGGTAACCTTCTGGCTCCTGATTGCAGCTTGCATGTTTTGCGGTGGATCAGTGTTGAGGAGTTGCTGCTCGCGCATTATGCGGCGGACTCTCCTTCAATCATGGTAACCTTACAGATTGCTGTGTGTGTGTTGCATGGCCTGTGTCCACTCTGGGGGGCAAGATTTATGACAACATTTTTTTTTCTCCCCCTTTCCTTCAACCTCTTATCATTCCTACCCAACTGGCACCACCTCTACCTACTCTGACACCAACTTAAAATCACAGCTTGTAATTTTCCACTGCACAATCTCTTTGCCTCTATCCTCCCTGGCTTGATTCTTGAGATTCGCACACTGGAAAAGTGGGGGGCTGTATGGGAGTATAGGTGGAAGATGGGAGGAGAGGTGCAAGCCTCTATCCCATTACACACTCCCCACATCCAGACCACACACCACAATGGAAGCAAGCTACATCATCTTGATGGGTAGAGGGAGTTGAGTTGGGATCAACGATCTGAGTGGAGAGGTGCAAGCCTCTATCACACTATACATGCCTTATACCCAGACCACAAGTATGATGGAAGCATGCTACACCATCTTGATGGGGAAAGGCAATGGAGTTGGGATGGATGACCTGGAAGCCATCCACTTGCATGGTTTCCCAGTACTCATGGTTATACATCACTGAAGAGAGAATGGGAGGATCATATGGGTATTTCTGGGTTAAGCTGGGAGCTTGCAGTGACCAGCTTTCCAGATAGGAAATTATTTGGGGCCAAATTTTTTCTTTCTTTTATTCATCTTCTTTGCTTTGCTACCTTTTGGTTTCATTTTGTCCTGATATTCACTCTGGGGGGCAAGAGGATTTCTATTCTATTATTCTTCCCCACCATTGTTTTCCTTACATGCCCTCTGGACATTGGGGGGCTTTGTGATATAGGATTGGAAGGGAATGCCCAAGGCCATAGTCAAACAGTGGTATATAGCTAGTGTTGCCGAAGTTCAGTCCCGAACTGGCAGAACTGAACTGACGGTTCAGTTACAGTTCTGGTTCCTGTTCGGGCTGGGGGTGTCGGTTCCAGTTCACGGTTCAGCCCTTTGGAAATTTTTGAGAACTGGGTTCGGACCCGTTCGAACTGAACTGAACATGTATATGTCTTGTATATTTTATCGACGAATTTTTGGGCTGTTTCGGAGATTCAATGTGTGCCGGCTAATGCCATATCATCAAACCTTCATCATGATGTCAACGTAACATTCTCACCAACTATAGCACCTTGAAAGGGAAAGCCCCGGCTCAACGAGTTGGGATAAAGTGCGTCAAGATCCTCTCAAAAAACGTTAGGGTGGCTGAGGAAAATAACCAATTCCCTGGGGATCTATAATCCTGCTTCAACATCACCATTTGTCGTGCTGATTTCCACCTTATAGGTTTGTCAAGGTCTCGTTGCCATCTTTATATCCACACAATGGTATCTGTCCAACACGCGTGCATGGTGAGTTGAAGATTCTGGCATCCAGAACGACAAACTATAACTTTCCCTGTCCAACGTCCCTTCCAACACTTCTGCGGCTCCTTCTCCTGTCCGTGTCGTCTCTGCACAGTCGGGTAGCACAACCCATGGACAGCCTACTCTTATTGAGGCTGGACATTGATTTCTATCATTCTAGAAGGCGTTGTCTACTCACAAAGGTAAGTTAGTTATTCTCGTTCACGACGACGAGCTCTTTCTCCCCGCTTAGCCGACATCTTTCCCCTACTTCCCGAAGTTCCTGTACCGCCATTGCCAGCTCCATCCGCCAACTTGCCATGTCATCGACGTTGCGTCCAGCCACGTCATTTTCTCGTGAGCATGATCGTCGAGGATGCCGTTGTCTGGACTCAAGTGCACGCGACTTGTTGCCGAAGCTAATCATTGATTTCGTGGGATTGACAGCTAGAGACCCCCCTCGTAGATACGTGGTCATTATCAATAACAAAAATGAAGGCTTACTGGTTACCTGCTGTACGAGGCCATTATTGTTGTCCATAAGAATAAAAGCAAACCGTCATCCTTGCCAACCACCGTGTTCGTGAGGTTGCACAACGTTGGATTTGAGATGAAGTCCCAGGGAAAGGTCAGTGATGAAAGTTGACTGGCATGTGTGCGCGCTTACTGTCATTGGCTCCTCTGTAGCTTCTGAACGAGCTTTTTTGAGTGTGTACTTAATAATCGCATGGAGCCACTTCTTTTTGGCTGGGTGCAAATTTTCAAGCACACTTACAAAACGCGCCTTCTCGACGCTTCAATTGAGGCTGATGCTCAGCCAGAATGTAGCTATATTAGTAGTTGCTAGAGTACATAATCCCCCTTATGGAGACAAATTACCATTTTTTTCCACCAGTTCGGCAGTTCGAACTGAGAACTGAACAGAACTGAACAGGAAAGAACGGTTCTTACCGGTTCAGTCCTGTTCGGTCCTCAGTTCTGCTCAGAGGTTGTCAGTCCAGTTCTCGGTTCTCGAAAAGTGCCAAAGAACCGAACTGAACTGAACTTTGGCAACACTATATATAGCTAGATTTGGATATCTTACATAATATATTGATCTTTTGTCTTGAACCACCATCTTGTCAGCAGTCTTGCCATCCTCTTGCACTACATGTAGTGCTTTGTATATCTGTACTTCCTACAGTATGCATAATCATGTTGGGCCAGCTGAGTATCTTGTAACTGCTCATTGCTCACTTATGGGTGTTGATCCCAGATCCACCCATTCTTGCCTCCTCCTTCCCTCTTGGCTTCAGCTATGCAAGAAGTTCAGAGTGAACGCTTCACAATTGCCTGAACGACCTTGGCTACCATGCCCGTGCGATCACCAATGCTGTCATCAGACACAACCTTGATATTGTACTTGTGACATAAACCCCTTGCACGTGGGGAGTTTGGATCCAAGTCCAACAATTCGGTCGAAGGTGGTGGGTGTGGTGTTGTCCTCTCTTGAGTGTAGACAAAGACAGGAGCTGGGCTGAAACAAAGGCATCACCTGGCTGAGTTGGCAGAATGGCAGCTCCTCCTTGGCCCTGGAGTTGTAATTTGGCCT
The DNA here is from genome assembly GCF_000143565.1 of Laccaria bicolor S238N-H82. NCBI lineage: Eukaryota > Fungi > Basidiomycota > Agaricomycetes > Agaricales > Hydnangiaceae > Laccaria > Laccaria bicolor. Next base: position 28,619 of record NW_001889931.1, on the reverse strand, counting down.
CTTGTGATTTTGTCAGATACTTCTGTGATCCCAGAGTACTATTGGACCTCGAGGCGCAGGGGGAAGACATGCCTGGTTTGTCAGGGCAGGAGCTGGAGCAGACGTGCCAGGTGTTTGAAAATCAATGGAAGGCTGAACAGCCGGGCCAGGGTAAATGAACGATGGACTTGAAAATCAAAAGGGGATCCTTTATTAGCTGAGGCTGGTGCAGGGTTGTCAGGCTTTTGGAAATCAAAAATGGATGGCTGACGAGCTGAGGACGGGGGAACAGGCAGCACATTCGTTGAAGTGCCCACTTGCTGAAAATCAAAAATCGATGCCTGACAAGCTGAGGCTGGTGGAGATCTGCCAGACTTCTGGAAATCGAAAATTGATGGCTGATGAGCTGAGGACGGGGAAACAGGCAGCACATTTGTTGAAGTGCCCACTTGCTGAAAATCGAAAATGGATGGCTGACGAGCCGAGGATGGGGGAACAGGCAGAACATTTGTTGAAGTGCCCACGTGCTGAAGATTGAAAATTGATGCCTGACAAGCTGAGGTCAGGGCAAAAGCTGAAGTGCCGACTTTCTTAAACTCGAAAATGGATTGGTGAGCCGAGGCTGGGGTGAATGGGTTGGAACTTATAGCAGGGGTAGGTTCTTTGAAATCGAAAATGGATCTGTGAGGAGCCAAGGATGGGACATCCAGTTCCATCACTAGTTTGGATTCTTGGCTCTGTCCTATCAGCCACCCAGAATTTAGGTTTGGCTAGTTTTCTGTCACCGACTGGAACTCACCACTTGGTTGAAGAGGGGGTAGAGCCTTGGCCATTCCTAAGATATGGTTAGAACTGCTCAGCCGACAAGAGTACATAAAACTTACCATCCTTCATTTCTTGGTCTTTCATCACAGCTTCTGTTTATCTACATTAAGTAGACAATCCTTCGTGTGGAGTAGGGACAATACCTGGATTTGTTAAAGACATATCAGTCAGAGAGTAGATAGCTTTTCCCGGGATTGCACTGTGTGGTTGGTGATGAAGACACATTGTTTTTCAACAGTGGGAAAGCAAGTCACTGCAGATCAGCCATGGAACATTCTGCAGATCTCAGTTGAACATTGTGCGGATCTCGGTTGAAGTAACGCCACCACATGACCGCGTTTACAACTTTGTAATTTCACATTCACCATTGTCCCATTCCGACGCACACATTCACCACCCTCGATCGTCCCATTCCCACTTACCATGTCCACTGCTGAACTTGCTCAAGCCACTCAACAGGCCCATACCCTCACTCCCAGGTTCTTGGAGGATGTTAGGGTGGCCACCTCCACACTTTTGAACTTTTACAACCACCACAGGGAAGGTCTTCTGGCCCACCAATGGACGGTGGAAGAGGATGCATATGGGAAAGCTGTGAGTGACTAACAATGATTTATTGACTGAAATTGGATCTCTTTCTCCTACAGGAATGATTTGTATGTTTGCTCATCAACAAGAATATGTGGTATAATGCGGCCCAGTGCCTCAACCACCCTTGGATTTTGACATACACGGAAATGGCCTGAGCAGGACCATCAGTTGATTGGACCAAAATGTTCTCAATCCCACAACCCACCACCCCTACCTTCTTTATGGAAGGTTATGCCGGTCCCTCTCCCCCTTTACCTCCATCTTCGACTGATTCATTGCTCCCAGTCACAGTCCCAACTCCCCCATTGCCGGTACCGACAGCTTCATCATCACTCCCGGCCCCAACAAAACCAACGCGTCAGGCAAAATCAACTGATCCTGTGCCAGCGGCTGAAACAAAGTCCAAGAGTAAGACAAAGTCTGGGCGAAGGAAACCCAAGGCCGGGTCCAGCGCCCAGCCACAATCAGAGGTGACTCCTAACGACACCGCTGCCCCAGTCCAAAGCAAAAAAAGAAAAGGGGACTCGATTGAAGCCAGGCCAAAGAAGACCAGAGTCATGAGTGCGGAGTTCATCAACAGCAGCAGTGATGAGGAAACATTGAAGCCGAAGTCGGAGTCACTTCGACCAGTTGGTGGGGAAGCAAAGGCAGTTAAACCTAAGTCCCAGCCCCATTTCTCCCACATGACACCCAGTGCCGGTCTCAGTCTCATCCAAAGGCCCAAGTTAGACCCCAACGCTGGTCCTCCCAAGACCGCCATGGCCGCTTTAAGGCAAGCCAAAACTGCCGAACATCTTGCAAATCAGAATGCCATGATTGCGAAAGGCAATTATCAGCTCACGACTATACCCTGTGAGGCCTGCAGCAAACGCATGGATTGAGAAACTGTTCCATGCACTATCTGTCGCCCCCCACAACAAGGATCCTGCTTCACCTGCAGTACAGGTAAGACGACCTGCACATATGCAGTAACCAAGAAAAAGGACACTGACAGTGAGGTCGAAGACGAGATCCAAAAGGGGTTGCAGGATCTTGAAACGGCCACAGTCTCTGGGGGAGATGCCCAAGTGAAGATCGTGAGGAAGAAAGCGAGGTCAAAGAAGCCGCAGGTGAAGAAGGTGAAGCTGGATGTCAAAGAGAAGGGCAAGCAGGATGTTGAAATGGCCACAGTTGGGCATGATGCGGAGCATGTGATTGACATGGACATGGAGGTTGGTCTGACAATGGGAAAGGGGAAGTCCGAGGGTGGTATCGACATAGAGATGGCGGAAGTCAAACATGAGGAAACCGAGGTCAGTGCCATTCCAAAAGCTGACAAAGACGTGGGCCAGGTGACTCCCACCATAATCATTGAGCCACCCACACCACACACATCAGCGATTTTCAAGAGCACTGAGACTGAGGTCAGTACCAACACTGACAAAGGAAAGGGCTGGGAGATTGGGCCACCAGCCAGTGAGATGGAGTGGATCGTGCCCGAGTTAACAATGTGGCCAGGTAAAAAATTCATGAAACTCGTTATTCTTTGCTGACTTTGTTATAGAATTGGGCTTGGCTGTCAATTATATGCAACAAAGCTTTACACCCCCACCTGTCGAGTGCATGTCCTGGCCAGAAGGTTCGCGTTCAGCATCTTGTTCTCAGCAGGTCAGCCCACCAGATCCCAAGGAGGTTCATCATAAGTTTCAAGTTGTTTTCTCATTTCCCATGATTCTCAACTTGAAAACTTAGTTGACATGGTGTTCTATCAGAAGAAGATTGACTTTAGGTCCTTGAGCCCCCCACCGAACTTTGACATGCAGACGATGCAGCAGGAGATCAGAAGACTTGCTCACAGCCAAGCCGACCTCCTGCAGAAACTCTGAGACTAACAAGCGCAAGTCAGCGTCATGGAGTCGTCTACCCCTACTATGCGAGAGTATTCGGCATTTGTGGTCCAAAAACAAGATATTGATGCAAGTGCCCTTCTCCCCCCGGTGGTTGACTCACCCGTGACCCTTTCACAACGTCTTTTGGTGCTCAAAGAGATTACCCGGTTTATTCAAGATCAAGATTTGACTAGCCGTCCTCTCTCGGAGAAAATTGCAAGTCTGGAGACCTCTGTTTGGTTTCAGAAAGAAAAAATCACCAGAGCGACTCGCCGGATGGACCATATTGAAGAGTCTGCCCACATGTGTTGGAAGGAAACACAAGAAGATCTGCAGTCCATCCGAAGTGATCACCAGAGACTGGAAGCCGAGGTGAGGGAAGCCGTCAAGACACTGGAGAACAAGTGGGAGACTACGCCAGCTGCGTTACAAGAGAGTCTCACCCAGGGCTTTGAGAAACTCACAAGCCGCATCAAAACTGCCAAGGTAACACTCCATGACCTTACCAAATCAGTCACCACAATTTTGGAGCTCAACCTGTGGCTCGGTGCTCACCAATCAAGTCTGGAATCGCTTATTATCCAGTTCCTTGGCAACAAGGAGAAGAAGCACACTGGCATCAATACCGATCACTCAGTCTTACCTGACCGTGGTCAGAAAACCCAGCAGGCACAAGTCTCCCTGACCCCAGGCATCGTTCTGCCAAACCCAGTTCCAACTGATCACGCACAAGTCTCTCTGACCCCGGCCGTCATTCTGCCTCCAGCATCTGAGAGCCCAGCAGTCCTTCTGTTGGCGCCAAACCCAATTCCTCCAACCTGGGCAAGTTCACCTGGTCCTTACATTGGGGGTAATAGGAAGTCACCTTGGCTACAGAAACTCGAAGCCATACTTCAAACCCCCGCACAGAGTAAGTCTTCTACTTGGTGAGGATTCAAAAATCTGACTGCCAGCAAGTTACAAACAATGATGTCCAAACTGTCCAAACTCCCCCTACTTAATAGTTAGTAGCATACATGTATATTTTTTGGACAATCTTCAATTTTTTTTGGGCATATTTAATATGAAGTCCTGTGGTGGACATAATAATGAAAGCAGTAAGGCCTTGGCTTCTTTCACAACCCAGTAAACTGTGACCGGCAGAAAAAAGCAGGGGGATCTTGGAGCAACTTTGTCTGATGGAGTAACAGCTTGGCGTTTATTTCAGGCAGCCGAGTGCGGTTGTTTGAGCCAGACCCGTTCCAACATGGGTATGTTTACAAGAAACATTGGTCGGTATAAACTTGGTAGGGATTTTGAACCAGGGGTGTGCATAATATATCTCACTGCCTTAATGTATTGGCAGTAACTGTGAACGTCACCATGCTCAGCTTCTTGGGAAGTCATGGACCCAGTAAACTGCATGACCGAATACTGGACCATGACCGGAAAAGAAAAGCCGAGGTAATGTTTGAGCAACTTGGCAAATAAAACCTGAGTGAAAACGAAACTCGGCCGTATAGTGTCAACTGGATGGGACCAGGTTGGGCTGATCCACGCTGCATGGGATTCAAAGCTCTTCAGCTGACCCATGACACATGTTGAGCCCAATCCATGAAGAGATCGGTTGACCCAGGATCCAAGGCATTTTTAGCTATGTCAATTCATGGGGTACACTTCTCAGCCGATGCACAGTACCAGTCCTAAGAGAGTCTTGATGGCCGGTCCACCTTTGATGGGGTCAACTGATCCATGGGCTCATCAGCAGGCACCATCAACTATGGTCTGTTTGTATGGTTGGGGGCTCAGTATTAGTGGGGTAAGGTAACTAATACTTGTGCATCTACTCACCAGCTGCCGTAGGTATAATGAAACCTGAACGAATGGCAGACAAGTAGGAATTCATGGTTTGAGGCTGTACTTTACCCTCCCCAGCTTAATCCATATGGAATCCATGGAAGGGGGGGTGGATTCCAGAAATTCCATGGAATAGCTGATGGATTCCATACTTGGGGGGATG